>NW_024069730.1:0-31147 GCF_009389715.1 Phoenix dactylifera
ACCTAAATTCTCCCACTGACTTCACCAAGTCAGATTATATAGATTTAGATTCAAACCGGTTAAGGAGGCACCTAAATCAGTCAAACTGATTTTTCTTACAGGCATGGGTTAACTCGAATCATTAAATGATCCAATCGAAAAATAATTGACCAAATTGGCCCGGTAAGTAAGATCGGTGGAAGGGATATGCCATTAACTCGACAAAGACGCATCAGTGCGAGTAGCTCCCAATTAAAAACCACCGGTCGAGTCTGCCAAACTTACCTTAGACACCGACTGGTTAATCAATTTTGATTTTGACCATCCTAATGACTCGGGCTCAACCACGGAGCCTAAATCAAGTTCCATCTTGGTCTGATCAAAGACATGGAACCGATCAATCTATAACTATTATAAATTGAATTGAGTTATCTTGATTTGATCTAATTACTACTTAGTTAGATTTAATCAATTAACTCAATCATTCCATGATTTGATTCTAACCTTAGATCTAACCCAATTAGAGGACTTGACTTGAGCTAACCCAAACCCCCAAGACTTATGCAATTTGTCATTGAAATTCAATTCACAATTCTAGGTCACTTAATTCTCAATTAAGTGTAGTTTTATGAAAAAATTTTAGATCATTGTATAAGTCTTAAATCAGATGTTAATTACAAATTTTTAGTTCTTAAAATTAGATCTAAATTTGTGAATTAAACATTCTGATTTCATATTTAATTCATGTTTAAATCATCAACGATTTATGTTCATATATCACATATATAAACTAACATGAATTAACTTAAATAACATGCATTATAAGCATTTATTTTCAGATCTTATATGTCTTACAAAATCAGAGATTAAAAGGATCATAAATTGCATTTAGATCTAATCTAAATAAGTTTATGATATCATATTTTACATGTTCAATATATCACATATATTAATCATAAAACATGCATCACATGCATCCAACTTTCAGATCTAGTTAATCATGCAAAAATAGTAATTAAATCATTCATAAATCTTCTTTAGATCTGATCTAAATATATTTATAAATCTCAGATTTAATTACAATTATTTTAAGCATAAATTGTTTAAACATTCAACCTGGCTCTGATACCAATTGAAGGGAAAAGCCGGTTTTTGCATGCATGTAATTTTAAAAATTTTCAGAAAAATACAGCGGAAAGATAGAATTAAACTCTTTAATTCCAAGCATGAAAGGGAGATCATATCTCAAAAATAAATTATAGGAACGTTTAAAACTATTTATGTAAAAATAACTATAAGCATGATTAATCATAGAATTAGAAAATCAGCAATCCTTGTTAAGTTCTAAACCTAACTAAGATAAAATAAATCTCATACCTTATGATGAAGAGGTTGGATTTGAAGATCTGAAAGTCGAGCCTCGCAGCCACACACATATCTGGCCTCTACGGATGATCCACGCGAAGCTCCGGGTTGATCTGATCCCGCGGAAGTGCTAGCTTGCACAGAACCCTGCTGTGGCTGATTTTGTTCTTCCTAAAATCAATCAACCTTTGATTGATCTTATGAGATGAAGGAAGAAGATGAAGAAGGAGAAGAGGAGAAGAAATGAAGTGACCCTTTTCTGAATTTTTTCAGAACTCTAAGTTCTTAAAAAATCATAATCACTAAACCCTTGGCGTGGAGAGGAAGAGGAGAGAATTGATTCATAATGTCTCTCTTGCTATCCTTTTAAGATTGGGTTTAGGACTTCTCCTAATCTTATTAGGAGTATGGGACTATAACCCACCCTTGGATTAATGCCAAGTGTCCAATCCTTGTGCTCATAGATGCATGACATGTGTCCACTTAATCAATTGATTAATTTTCTAATCACATTAGGATTCCTAATCTCATTAGGAGAATTAATTGATTTGGAAGCATGCATCCTACGATGCCATGTGGACTTTAAAGTCCGCATAGTGTGAACATGACTTAAGTCATATTCATCCTACGATGACATGTGGTCTTTAAAATCCGCACAAATATTGGTTTAATCAAATTGACCCAATCATGAACCTAAATTAATTTGGGTCGAACCCAAATTGATTTGGCTCATTAATTCAGCCGAATTGCAATCCAATTGCAATTAATTCCACTTAATTCTTCATAATAATGACTCTTAATTGACTAGAGTCAAACCCTAATTTAGCCCAAATTGAATCTAATTCAATTTGGCTTAATTAAAGTCCAATAATTCAATCAAATTGAATTTATTAGTAATCCAATTACTAATTAACCCTCCAATAATTTAATAATTATTTTAATGCAACTTTTGCTTAGGATAATTTTGTCAATCGAATTGACCAAACTACCCCTGAATGATTTTTAATCATTAATCTGCCATTTGATCATCCTAGAAACTTCTATGCGTGTGACCCCATAGGTTCGAACCTAAGCCGGTAGCACAAGAACAACTTTTTGTACTAATCGAAATGACCATTTAGCAATGGTACCCGACGTCCGGATAGGACGAATGATCGTAAAGCAACATTCAAAAACCCTTGGACTATGGTTAACGTATAATGTGTCCCTATGACTCCTAAATGCCAGGATGACTTCAGAGTTCTGTCACCTCTGTAATAAGTGCATCCATGATGTGATTCAACTTTAGAAATCCTGTGACTTCTCACAAGGATTACCCTGGCCAAGGTTTTGCTAAATTGAACACAAGGCATTAAAACTGTTCCAGAAGGGGTCAATTCCATCTTGACTCACAACTGACTACGCAAGTACTTGACTATACCCAGTGACCTTCCGTCACTGAATTAGAAATTCAGGTAGTCTGGTACCAAAGTACAGTGAGTTGCTTGCTAGTCACAGATTGCAGTTTCAGGTCAGAGGGCCAAACTTATACCCATATCCACTCGGAACATCTCTTGACAGTAGAGCATTTCGGAATTGGTCACGTTCAGTGAAATGTACTCCTACACTTCACCTCTGTGATATATCAGTGTCTCCACACTCCTTGGTTAAGAGGACAACCAACGTATATGTCACACAACGACCTAATCTCGATAATGCTGTCGTCCTAGTAACAGCATATCATTTGATCGCGAACAGTTTTAAGGACTTGAAGATAAATCCTCCTTTTATAAAACAAGTCCTATAGACTTCGTTCATTTGAAGATGTACAATGAAATGATGAACAATGCCAAATAACATTTTATTAATTTGTCAATTTATTTACAAAATTTAATCATCAGCGCACTGACGATTGACTCTTAGGATACAATTCCCAACAAACCAGAGGTCTCCGATTTTCTCATTATCATTGTGTTCCTTCTCTTTTCTCTATAAGACATCCTCTTTCTAGCTTAAGCATTGGAGGGCCTTGCTGAAGCTATCTCCGACAAGTTCGCTGACCTATTGTTGTTTTGTAGATTGACCTCAAGTGATCCATATCAGTAGTCAGAAGATGCAACAACACATTATAATCATCCAACTCTAATTCTTGAAGATGCATCATGCAAGACTTGAATCCATATTCCTAAGAAAAGAAATATGACCAATGACCATGTGACCATTGGAGCAAGGGCCATTTGATGATGAGTGCAGTCATTTTTAGAGGTAGGGTGCAAGGAGATGCCTAATGTGCATGGCTAGCTAAACCTTACTATTTTTGCTACATGGCTCAACCTTTAAGCTTAGAACTTTAACCTAGTCAACAAAATCCAATTCAACCACTCAAGCTAGCGTATTGGCCAAACCAGTAAATGAGAACATTTGTTGAAGGCTATAATTCATATATAAAACTTGTCATTTTTATGAATGGCCGTCGGGTGGATTTTTTCAGAAAATTTTATCCATCTTGAACCATAATAGGATCTACTTAGGCAAAACCCTATAAAGTTTAGGGCGGGTTTGGGATTTAAAATTAATACCCGATAGCATTTGAGATTGCCCCTTTGTACTTGCTACCCAAATCTGATTCTCTCTCTCTCTCTCTCTCTCTCTCTCTCTCTCTCTCTCTCTTCTCTCTCTCTCTCTATATATATATATATATATATATATATATATATATATATATATATATATATAATATATATAATATATATATATATATATATATATATATATATATTATAGTATTAGGGGATTTGAACCTCCAACCTCAAAGTCTCTACCTTTTAGCACTAAAACTACAAACTTATTTATATTAATCCGGTGGGTTTGGATATCCAACCGTTTTTTGATGGCACAGGTTTGAGACTTTTAAGTAAAATTTTAATTGGATTTAGAATGCATTTGGGTAGTGATTTTAAAATTGGGTTTGGATATGGATAATATAAATTTTATAATATACTATGGCTAGTTGTATTTAGTTGAGAAAAAAATGGCTTTTTATATAATTTTTCTTTAGGGGTAAGTTTCACTCGAAGTCTAATCATTCCAAAGTTTTCATTGAAAGTAAAAAAAAAAAAAAAAAAAAAAAACATGTTTCATAAAAAAAAAAGTAAAAAAAGAAAAGGGGGGAGAAAAAAATCTTCCGACGGATACTGGTAATCTTCTTTTAGTCATGCACAGTCGGTGTTGCCAAATATTTTACGCATTAATAAATTAACCCTAAGTCTTTGACAAATTTTACCTTATTTAAACATAATCACCTCCAATTAGACGTCGATTACTAATTTTCCTCTAACCCAGTATTGGAGCCTTTATTTTTGGTAAAACCAAATCCAGTCCCGCTCTCGCCGCCCAGCCTCAGCAGATCCTCAATTTCAGATATCATCCTTATCCAATCCGGACAGCCAGGATCATTTGGTCAGCAAAATGATATTATCGATCAGACGGGGCCGGACGGTCTCGGCTTGACTGGAACGGAAAAAAACCGCAGTTGCAGGGTCACGTGGTTTGCCTGACCCTAATCAAAATCAAACCATTTCTTTTGAAATCGGACCACAACCAGTTCGACCGGTCGAGTCAAAACGTGTCCTTGGATCCGATATTACATGCCGACATTGCCGAGAAAGGAATGTAGATCCGAAATTATTGCCTCTTCGTAATTCCATTTATAACCAATCCGGCGTTATTTGATCGGACGGCTGAGATTTCTTCTTAGTAGGCGTCGCCCCAAGAAAAGCCGGAAAGGTAGTATGGAACCCCTCCCAAAAGCCTCGCGCCATCCTCTCACTGCACTCTGTCTCTTTTTCCAGCGATGATACCCAACTCTCGCCACCGGCGATCTCAGTAGCCGGGGATTCAATCTAGCCGCCGCCGTAAATGAAGGTGCAGAAGGGCCACGGAGCCAAGCTCACGCGGACCCCTTCCTCGCTTCTTCGCTCCCCGACCCTCCGCTCCTCCGTCAACATCCTCTCCACCGTCGACGAGGCCGCCGCCGCCGACGTCGATGACTCCGACGAGAGGAAACCCCACCACCTCCGTGGAAGGGGCCGCCCCCACCTCCCCTGCCGCCCACTACTTCCGGCTTGCTTCCCCTCATCTTCTTCCTCTTCCTCTTCGTCGTCCTCGTCCACCTACGTGACGAACACCACCCTCCTCAGCAACCTCCTCCTCGCCCGCCGTTGTGGTCTCACTCGCGTACATCGCCGCTCGCCAGTTCCCGCTTCCTCACTCTCCGCTGCCTCGGGGTCCAGCGAGGCGAGTCGGTGCAGTGGTTCATCGGCGATGGCGACCGGGAGTCGAAGAAGAGAAAAATCAACGGGAAGATGGTCAGAGAAGGGGTGGAATTCTACAGCAACGGGCGATTTCTACGAGGGGGAGTTCCACAAGGGGCGCTGCAACGGGAGCGGCGTCTATAATTTCTTCGACAAGGGGAGGTTATGAAGGGGACTGGTTGATGGTAAGTATGATGGGTATGGGATCGAGAACTGGTCGAGGGGTAGCCGGTACCGGGGGCAGTACCGGCAGGGCCTGCGGCATGGCTTCGGGTTGTACCGGTTCTACTCCGGGGATAGCTACGCCGGAGAGTGGTTCAGCGGCAGAGCCATGGTGTGGGAATGCAGACTTGTTCCGACGGGAGCTGCTATGCAGGGGAATTCAAGTGCGGGGGTGAAGCATGGCCTCGGATACTATCAATTCAGGTAACCGTTACTGATTGCTGTCAAATTGCTTCGCTAGAGAGTTAGTATTTTTTTTTGGTTCTATGAGTATTGCTGTCCTCCGCTAGATTTTGAAGTCTTTATGCTTTTATTGATTAATTTTGTGAATTGAATGTTACTGTTTGTTACGGTGTTGATAATTTGAATGTCTTTTTAGAACAAAATTCATTTGGGCACCATGTGAGTGGAAATTGTAAAGTTTCGGTGTTCTTGGTATTGGAAAGTCATACTTTTTGCTGTTGACCAGAACTAATGGAACAGTAGAATATGTGCCCGAAGGAGGCTGGTTTTTTTTTCTTGCTTGACTAAAACCTGGGTTAGTTGTTCTTATTTTTCCTGATCATTCCACCTTCGCAATGGCTGATACCCACCTGGATGTTGTAAAAAATTAGATTTATTTCAGTTGCATAGAATTTGGTATACTTTAGCTGGATTTGTTCTACCATTTGTTGGTACCTGATATTATCTTATGTTTTTATGATCCTGTTGACCTCAACACATTATGCATAAATAAAATCCAAGAATCTTTATTTTTTTCTGTTAGAATAACTCATCCTGCTTATGGGAAAACATCATCAATATTCTTTCTTGCTCTTTCTGATGCACTTTCAGAGGAACTCTAGATGACAGGACGATTTTAAACCTGAATATTTGGGGTTGCTTAGAATCAGACTCATAAAGCTATCCAGGTGGAGGAGAGATACATTTTTTTCTTTTTTTTCCCCCTTCCCGCTACTTGCGATCTTCTTCTCCTTTTCTTTGGTGGGGGAGTTTAGTTATTAGTGGTATATGGTTTGCAGGACTCTAGTGTCTTTGTCACAAATTTCAGTCTTTTTTGTTGAAGTTTAGAACAAGATGAAATCACTTTTTTCTGTTGGCACATTGTTATTTTTGGCATAGAGCCGTTATTGTTAAGTAGCTTGAGTGTGCTTGCTTCTTCATTTTCCTGAACCAAGTATGCTGTCTTTATTTGTTCTGTTTAATCATGAAGGTAAACCCTGAGGCTAAGTTCTGTGCTTTCTTTTGAGGTTATGAGTGTGAAAGTACTTTTGGCGCTTTATCATAAACATTTGTTCCCTTTTTTACTATAATATATCCAAACTGACCATGAATGCTATCACGAATATTCCCTTTTATCTCAGTGACTTATCCTAGTTCCTACTGTAATTTTGTTCTTTTCTATCTGGACCTTAGAACTGTCTTGAATTATATGGAGACTTGTTCTGCAGAAAGTTTCACTGTTACTAAGTCCTGTGGATTTTAGCCTGTTATAGATCTTATGCTTTTATTGCTTGCTGTTATAGGAATGGTGATCGGTACTCTGGAGAGTACTTTGGTGACAAGATCCATGGATTTGGAGTCTATAACTTTGCTAATGGTCACTGCTATGAGGGTTCATGGCACGAAGGGAAGAAACAGGGGTTTGGAGCATATACATTCCATAATGGTGACATAAGATCTGGAGGGTGGGACAGTGGAATTCTAATGAGCCCCTTACCACCATCAAACCAGGCTATCCATCAGGCCCTTCGGGTATACAAGCCTACACTTGGGTTTCCATTTTTCCCATTCATGTTCTTATAACATTGTGTTCTAAAGGCTCGATTTTTTTATTGCACTAGGCAGCTCGAAAGGCTGCGGAGAATGCTATTCTCGTACCCCGGGTAGATGAACAAGTAAACAAGGCAGTAACATCTGCTAATAGAGCAGCGACTGCTGCCCCAGTTGCTGCAATCAAAGCTGTGCAGAACCGGATGGATGGAAAGTTCTGTGACACCAATGTTTAGGGCCAAGCTTTTGCTTAAATTGTACATATAAATACTTAATAATCGCCAGTCTCAGAGTTTGCAACCAGGCACGGCAAATACTTGCCTGGCTTTGAGAATAAGAGGTAGGCTCACAATTTTGGATATCTGGGTTCTGGAATGCATACTGCGGTCCCCTCTTGACTGTAACATGTACATAATTTCTTATGCGTATGTTTTGGGCGAGCTTTTTAATGCAACTTCTGCAGTTCTTTGTGTTTTCTACAGTTTCTAGATTTTAAATTTAATCTACAAGTGGGGGTGTGATCCCATGTGCTCAATAGTGATTGGGTTTGGATGTGCACACTCAAGTATTCATGGCTCCTCATTTCTCTTAGTTACTGCTGTTCACTCATTCTTCTAACCTTGGCTTCTGCATCTGACAACTACAATGTGTCACCTTTTCTCCTATTGCAACTGGACCACTTATTTTATATTGTCGCGTATAAGATTAACTGCTCCTTTTCCCTTTATCCCAGAAAAATTTCTCTGATTCAACCACTCTCACCTGCACGCCCCTGTTTATGCCATTGAGAAAGTGAATGGTGGAGTTTGATTACATGAGATAGTTGAACTTGGTTGCTTGCATGAGATGTTAGTGTGTTAAATAATAGTGGTTTCCATGGCCCAATGCAAGTACAGTGGACTTGCCGTTCATTGATGGTGACTCGAACTTGAAAGCCTCCAAATTTTCTGAAGGATGGTCATATGTTTCCTTCTGTTTATATTGGCCATGCCTATCCAACATCCTCAACTAAAAGCTTGCCTGTGCACAAAACTTCCCTCAGCTCAATGTGGACCATATATTTAAATCACAATGGTTGGTATACTATATCATATATTTATGGATTAATATATATTATATTTTATTATGTTTTTTTTACAATACTATGTAATATTTTTTATAGTCAGTTTGTAATACTTTCTCAGTTTGTCTAGCAAACGCATGTTAAAGTTCTACAGTATTTTAGAAAGATAGTTATCAAATAGCAAAAAATTTTTTTATAAAAGTTATATTTCGAAAACCTCTACTGCCAATGGCTCCTCCAAATGGGGGCTGAGAAACTTTGTCTTGACATCTGAGGTTGAACTAAATTGATTTAGGGTTCCCAAGAAAAGTATAGGCTAGAGTGCTGACTGTATCATAGTTGGGTCAGGTTCTTGGCAGCAAGGATTAAGAATTTGGTAATGCAGTGGTCCCTTTAATGTTGGCTGATGTGATTAATGTTTTGAGTACTTGTGGTCACGTAATATTTTGCTCGTGCAGGAAGTCGTCAAAGAGTACACGGCTCTTCTTAAATATTCCTTGAACTCATAAGTGACTTATTCGTCATTCTATCCATTAAAATAGTTTTCAGTAGCTATCGGGTGTTACGGAGATGTGGAACTAAATTTCTGTTACATCAGCTAATGGATTAGATAAGTCAGATACGTGATAAGATTCTAGTTGAGCTATGATTATATATCTTTTTTTAATTTATATTTATTTATTTATTTATCTATTTATTGAGAAAAAAAACTTCGATTGCATGTCTTGGGGCGTCACGTTGGGAGTACATGGTGGGCTGTGTCTGGGCTTGGAAGGGTCAATATTTTTTGCCAATCCGACAGTAGAAGACAATAACTTTATTTTTTAGTACGAAACTAACTTTGAATGGTTCAGAAATATTTTGGTCTGGTTAATGAATTTAAGAGGAAGAATCAAAAATTTGATTATAGTATTTTTTATGGTGATTTGTCCGTTTTTCTTCTTTTCTTTCTCTTTTGTTGACTGGGGAGGTTAGAGCTATTTACCCATCTAGGCCAGTCCTTAACGTGGAATCATGGGCAGACCAAGCCCATGTCCATGAAATCAGGGCCTTCTCCGGGGAATGAAAATTGATAGATATCATCTCTCTCCGAACTCTTAACTAGAAGGCCGTAGGGCAAGTGAGCCAGGTGCTCAGGTGTTTGTTTATTTAAGTGCAGATTTTTGAGCTGGGCTATTTACTTTTAAGCCGTGTCTTATTATTTACTAGTAAAAAAGAAAAAAGTTTTAGAACATTGATAGAGGACAACATTGCTACGGACAAATTATATCTTACGCTATATGCACCATGTCAGTGGGGCACCACACCAACCCTATTTTGACATATGAGCGAGCAGATTTTTTTGGAAATTTTTTATCAGAAGAGCGAGCCGAGTGCTCGGTTTCTTTTTTCCTAATTTTTGCTGAGGCCTAGGTTGTGGTGTGTTGAAATCGGATTGGTGTGATGCACTGTTGACGTGATGCATATGGTATAGATATAACTTTTCATACGCCAGTATTTTACTTATGGGATTTCTGACTAGCATTGCCATGTGCGAAAAGAAGTTTTGAGTCACATATCCATGGTTAATTGACTTGGCATTATCAGGGCAGTAGCTTTGCTGGCGTGGGAATGCCAAATTAGCTATCACATTATTTTGTCATTGTATTAATATGGCGAAGGTATGCAAGATTAATTGGCCTCCCTCATCAAGAAGGATCAGGAGACACTGCTTTCCAATTTCTACCTAATGTTCTTAGGCGGTGGCATTGAGGGAGTCTGGCATTGGTGCATTTATGGTTCATCTTCAATGCATACAAACACGGCAAGAACGCCGGAATGTTCAAACGCCTACAATGGGATCTCCGGGGACAAGGAGAAAAAAAGTATAAAAGCAAAAACGCAAGATGGTGCTGCAAATCGTTTTGAGTTTTGAACTTAAAGTCTGAAGAGATACTATCCAATTATATATTTCGAGCTATATTTTTGTTCCACGAGCTCAAAATTGTCACTTTTTAGCATATAATTTAGATGTAAGGTACATAGTGCTCGCAATCTTATTTCTTTTCTAGACAGATTTGAATTAGCAAAATCTATTTTATGGTTTTACTGTTACTTGCATGATAGCGTGCAATGATAGTCTTCCTCAAAATTTCTAGGACCACTAAGAAATTCTCATATTTAGTTCCTAGGTCAATGAAAATGATTTACGTACTATGTATATTCTTTATTTATTTTTTGGGGACATTCAGATAAGAAAATCTTAACTGAAAGAAAAACTAGCAAGATGTTACAGAGGCTAATGATGTCCATGAAAGCCAAACTACATATGCATCAACCTTTATAATTTGAAGAAGATCAACATGAAGTACATCCCCCGGTCTCAGTAGAAAGTCTCCATAGTTAGATTGGCGAGCCAAGCAATCATATATCCTTTATTAACTGATAGGAGAAAGTTAGAGTTCTTTCAGCCTTTGCCATAATGAATCTTAAATAGGTTATTCTACCAGGTCCAACTGTTGCTGGAAATTGGACCCGGGGGCGGCCGCGAACCGAGGGAGGAGGAGCTCCGGCGAACATTGGCGGGCGGCGATCCGTCGGCGACCGGCGTCCTCCGTGGGGGGCCTGCAAAAAGCCGGTGGCCGGGTTTGCCGGCGCCGGCCCTCCGATGCTTAAGTCAGAGGGGGGCTTAATTTTGGAGAAGGAGAGGGACGGTATTTCCAAGTCCAAAGCCTCCCTTGGAGGAAGAAGCCTCCAGCCCCCTTTTTAGAGGGAGAAGCTCCCCTTTTATAGGGAGAGTGGCAGGGTTACCTGTGATGTGACTAGACGAATTAATGGGTTACCGTGGATGGCCCGTTTCCATCATGGGAGGAGATGGCGTGTAGCCAGAGCTTGCTTGTGGCGCGCAGTGCAGTACATTTTGAGAATGGTGAGGCGTTGACAGTCGTAGCAGGGTATGTTCCTGATTAATATGTCGTGGCGTGGCCGGCAAGTTAAAGCATGGTGCGTGAGGCTGCTGCAGGGGATGGCCGCAGCATATAGACGACGAGGTCGGCCTTCTGAGGTTCAGCTCAGCCTTTTGGTTCGGCCTGCTGTGCTCGGCCTTCTGTGCTCGGCCTGCTCATGCTCGCAGCTTCTTGAGCTCGGCCTGCATTAATGAGCTCGGCTCGGCTCTCTGAGCTCGGCCTGCATGATGAGCTCGGCTGATGGTGAGGCTCAGGCTGTTGTCAGATTTGGGTGCTTTAATTGTACGTGTGGGGTGGTCTATTTTTCCCCCCAACACTACCCCCCGACTTCCGGGGTTCGAGCTGCTTTTTGGCTCGGACGAGAAGTAGTCCGAGTCGATTGATCATCTGTGAACATAGCCAAAATATATATGAGATGTGCATGCCAAGTAGGGTGTACCTCTCATGCAGTTGGAGTCAAGTGCTTCAGGTCGACTCAGCAGCCTTCTTTGGCTTGTGGTCGACTCAGCTCTCGAGAACGTCGAGACGCATGCGGCAGATCTTCGCGTCGCACTTCTCCCAGCATTGGAGATCTGGTCCGTGGGGCGTTGCTTGTGTTATCACGAACATTTTGAGGGTGCTTTGTTGTCAATCACGAACGTTTCGGAGGGCCGCGAAGGTACTACCCCGTCAATCCCGAGGTCGAGGGAGCTCGGCTCACTGTCGACTCGTCGGGGCATCTCGACCTAGTCAGGGAGGCGCTACGGGGGGCGCGAAGGTACTACCCGTTGTTGGTTGTGAGCGCCACGGCAGGGCCGCGAAGGTACTACCCCGTCTTCCCGAAGTGTCGAGGGGTCTGGGCACGCACTGTCGACACTCGGCGGCATCTCGACCTTAGTCGAGGAGGCGCTACGGGGGGCCGCGAAGGTACTACCCCGTTGTTTGGTGTTGAGCGCCACGGAGGCCGCGAAGGTACTACCCCGTCTTCCCGAAGTGTCGAGGGGTCTGGGCACGCACTGTCGACACTCGGGGCATCTCGACCTTAGTCGAGGAGGCGCTACAGGGGGGCCGCGAAGGTACTCACCCCCGTGTTTGGTGTTTGAGCGCCACGGAGGGCCGCGAAGGCTATACCCCGTCTTCCCGAAGTGTCGAGGGGTCTGGCACGCACTGTCGACACTCGGGCATCTCGACTTAGTCGAGGAGGCGCTACGGGGGGCGCGAAGGTACTACCCCCGTTGTTGTGTTGAGCGCCACGGGTGGGCCGCGAAGTACTACCCCGTCTTCCCGAAGTGTCGAGGGGTCTGGGCACGCACTGTCGACACTCGGGGCATCCCGAACTTAGTCGGGGCATCCCGAATTTAGTCGGGCATCATTGGAGATACATACAGGAGATGGATTTCGTTGGCGATCGTTGCGCCCTTATTTGGAGCGGGGCGACGTTGGAGACTAGGGATACCCGTAGGTCGTTTTTTTGGATTCTCCGACCTGAAAATAGATGAAATATTTGAAATTATTTGAAGCCAAAGTGGCATCCTGTACCTTTTGGAGATATTTTGATGGCTCTCGAGCTTGAAGTCCCTCAGAATTTGGCTCAGCACTGGCCTTCTTTTGGCTCGATTTTCTGGGAGGGGTGTTCTGCACTCGGGCTTCATGAGCTCGGGCTTATGAGCTCAGCACCTTCTGGTCTCGGCTTCTGAGCTCGGCCTGCATGAGCTCGGCCTGGATGAGACGCTGCAGGTCGTGGCTGCAGCATGTGGATGACGAGCTCGGCCTTCTGAGCTCGGCTCGGCCTGCATGAGGCTCGGGCAGCCGTCTGTGCACGGCCGGGCGGCTTCGGTGATGGCGACGCTCTGAAGGAGAGCAACGTCACGAGAGCGCCGTCGTATGGACTTACACCCATGAGGAGGGAGTACATAACTCTCCTTCTCCAGACCTCAGCTTTTATTTTCTCTTCCCTCCAACTCGTTGATGTGAGACTTTCGCTACTACTTCTCACTAGTTCGCCCCCACGTACGTCGTATGTAGCGGGAGCCATGCCTGATTCGAGATAGCTCGGGAGAAAGTTCTTCCTCTGCTTAACATGAACCCGTGGAGGCGGCACAGGAGGAGCCTCCCACTTGTTGCTGGCTTTGGGCTGCAATGGCTAGCGCTTGGACTTGCTGCACTAGCGCGTCGAAGTGCTCGGGGTTGGACTTGTGGAGCTTGATCTGCGGAGGTCTTGGTGGTGGATTCTGGACTGAGCGCCCCGGGGGCTTGAAGCATGATGCCGGGAGGTATCAGAGACTCCTCTGCTCCTTAGTTTCATGGCCACAACTCGTCCCTTCCTCTAGCGCCAACTGTTGCTTGGAAATGTGGACCCGGGGGCGGCCGCGAACCGAGGAGGCAGGAAGCTCCGGGCGAACATTTGGCGGGCGGCGATCCGTCGGCGTAGCGGCGTCCTCCGTGGGTGGCCTGCAAAAAAGCCGGTGGCCGGGTTTTCCGGCGCCGGCCCTCCGATGCTTAAGTCAGAGGGGGCTTAATTTTGGAGAAGGAGAGGGACTGTATTTCCAAGTCCAAAGCCTTCCCTTGGGAGGAAGAAGCCTCCAGCCCCCTTTTTAGAGGGAGAAGCTCCCCTTCTATAGGGAGAGTGGCAGGGTTACCTGTGATGTGACTAGACGAAATTAATGGGTTACCGTGGATGGCCCGTTTCCATCATGGGAGGAGATGGCGTGTAGCCAGAGCTTGCTTGTGGCGCGCAGTGCAGTACATTCTTGAGAATGGTGAGGCGTTGACAGTACGTAGCAGGGTATGGTTCCTGATTAATATGTCGTGGCGTGGCCGGCAAGTAAAGCATGGTGCGGTGAGGCTGCTGCAGGGGATGGCCGCAGCATATAGACGACGAGGTCGGCCTTCTGAGGTCAGGCTCAGCCCTTTTGGTCTCGGCCTGCTGTGCTCGGCCTTCTGTGCTCGCCTGCTATGCTCGGCAGCTTCTGAGCTCGGCCTGCATAGATGAGCTCGGCTCGGCTCTCTGAGCTCGGCCTGCATTGATGAGCTCGGCCTGTATGGTGAGCTCAGGCTTGTTGTCAGATTGTGGCGTGCTTTAATTGTACGTGTGGGGTGGTCTATTTTTCCCCCCAACACCAACCATTGCAACCGAGTCGAACAACCCAGTAATTTGAACTCCACCCAGACTGGGCGATGAGAGGGAAGGGAGGGAGCGATGGCTGAAACCACAATGAATAAACGTGGCCGGCATGGGCCCCGGCGCAAGGTGAGGCTGCAAGGAAGGCGAAAGGGGGGGGGGGGGGGGGGGCGTGGCCCTGTCATGGTCGGAGGTGGGCTCAGGGGCCACATCATGGCAGCAGATCTGGTCAACCATAGAGGATCTCGGCGGAGGGAACTAGTGATCGTCCAACCCCAGTTCCCCGAGGTGCTGCGAATCCCACCGGAACGAATAGCGAAGGTTGCGAGAGACTGTGCGGAAACGAGGACGGTGCTCGTCCGGTGCTTGGGGAGGCATGTGCGCCGAAGTGGCTAGTTCGGAGTTCTGATCTTGGGGAAAACTCGGACTACGAGGTCAAGTGCATCCCGATGGCGAGGAGGTTTCCACTCTGCATTTCTGCTCCAAGGCCGACCGGGAGGTGGCACTAGTTGGCGGCCATGGTGGGTGGCCGGCAGCTGCTGGCCGTGGAAGCTTGGAGGCCGGATTTCATCCCTAGCGACAAACGCGGTGAATCGGACCACCCTGTGGCTCCGACTCCCAATCTCCCGCTGGAACTTTGGGAGAAGGCGATGATCCTCGACATCGCGTCGCTGGAGGAAAGCCCCCTGGAGTTGGACGGTGTTTTAGACCGTATCAGGCGGGCCAACTATGCGAGGGTGTAGATCGAAGTTGACGCCTCCAATCTGCTCCGCCAGGTACCTTCATTCAAGGAAGCACGAAGAAGATATGGTAGGCCTTATCTATGAAGACCTGCCAACCCTGTGTAGGCTAGCGTCTGTGTTGGATCGGGCACCCGGGGGAGGAAGTGCCACCGTGCCCGAGCGGAGAGAAGCTGGCCGGGCGTGGGGATCTAGGATCCTCTTGAGCAGTCAAGTGGCGGAGGAGGAGGGCGCAGAGCCAGAAGGTCTTCGGCTCCTGGATGGTGGCGAGGCGCGTCCGCCAGCAACAGGAGACCCATGGAAAGGGAGGAATGAGGAAGATGAACGAGTAGGTTTAGAGCCAGCTAACAGTAGAGCGAAGGTTCCGGCAATTTCTTAATTTCATCAGTCGGCACCTGAGCCGACTTGGACGAAGTGAACACCACTCAAACTCTAGGAAACACAGTTTGCCGCAGATCCCGTCGTGCGCAGCCGAGCCCTTGCCAGATACCGAGGGATGGCGCAAGCCTAAGAAAAGTGGGCATGCCAGGCATCTCTGGGTGAAGTCAGCCTCGGACGGCAACTCAACGGCTAAGGCAACAGCGAGGGGGGAGCTGTTCCATGGCGACTCGGCTCAGCTTGCGAACTAGTTGAGTCAGCCTTGCCATGACTCGGTTTTGGGATTGGCTGGGCTGGGCAAAACGCTTGGCATGACCCAAGGTGTTGCTGGGCCAGGGCAGGGCTCGGGCTAATGGGCTTGGGGCTAGGATGCTCTTGGGCCAGTGCGCAACTCGGGCGGATTGGACTTAGGCCCGAGGTGCCTTTAGGACAGAATAGGCCCAAGCTGATGGGCTCGACTTGGGAGCCACGTCAGGAGGGAGCAGGCTGGGTCCACTAAAGTAGGCCCAAAGCCCGTCGAAGAAAGGGCCAGGTCAGCGCTGCGGCCCTTGGACCGTCCACTCACAAGCCCGGCTGCTTGTGCCCAGTGAGGGCTCATCCGGCCAGACGAGCTCGTCGGTTTCGGAGTCGGAGCCTCTCACCAATGGTGCGGGGAGGCTGATCCCAGTCCAAATTTGTCTGAGCCGGGGCAACCGGAGGCAGAGGCAGGCGCTGCTTAGGAGGCACTTCACTCCCACGACATATAGACTCGACCGGAGCTTGCAGGTAGGGATGACACTGTGACGGGGATGAGAAGGTGGCAGTGAGGTGTGGAGTGGAACACCGGGGCAGGCCTGACCGCGACAAATGGCTGGCATCTGATCTCCCCACCAAGCCGGACGGGAGGAAGGGACAAGGCTAGAGACGGCCGTATTGGCAGCAGGCCAAGTTGGGCCGTCTCACGGGAGGTAGCCCCACATGTTGAAACAGGTCCTGCAGGGCTTGGGGTAAGAATGGGTCAGGCACTTGAGGTGACCGCAGGGTGTCGGAGCTAGAGGCAACAACGTAATCCCACGTAGTTGATGAAGATACTCCTATGGAACTGTCGGGAGATTGGGAAGCCATAATTCCAGACCCGCATTTCGCAGGCTGGTTCAGGTGCATGCCCTTGATATTTGCATCCTTGTCGAGACCTGTCTCTTGGGTGCTAGTTTGCAGCGTGTTCGATAGACCATTCCCAGATCGTGGGGGAGTTATGCCGGATTGAGTCACATAGGCTGTCAGGGGTATTCTTGTTACCTGGAGACTTGGAGGCTACGCCATTGACATTTTTCACCACAATTGCCAGCAAGTGGTGAAGGTCCTCTCTGAGGGGGCCGGGATGTAGTGGGTCCTACTAGCCGCCTATTCCAGTACAAACTACAAGGAGTGGAGGTTGCTGTGGAATGAGGCTGCCTGATCCAGCTAGGGCACCCAGTGATGATACTAGGTGTCTTCAACTGCATCGACAACCCAAAGGAGAAGCAGGGGGGACCTTCACCAACAAGATTGAAGTCAGGGAATTTGAAGAGTTCACCCAGATGAATGAGTTGGTGTATCTAGGGTTTATCGGCCCGAGGTTCACCTGTTGCAACAACAGGCTGGGGCAGACGCGCGTATGGGAGTCGATCGATAGAGTTTTTGCTTCGACCAACTGGATCCAGAATTTCTAGACTACTTCATTCGCCACCTCCCTCGAATTGCATCCGACCACTGCCCTGTACTGGTGAGTATTGTTGGCGGAGGCCGGTGTGGGCCAAGTCGGCAAGTCTCGCCCACGGCAGAGGCCGGTGTGGGCCAAGTCGCAATCGAACGCCGGAGGGGCACTTGGGATGGTCGGTTTAAAGACCATGGTTAAGCCTTCACTATCACCTACGGATTTTAGTGAGATGACAGCACCTACGGTCGTAACAGTGGTATCAGAGCCAGCGGCACGGGTTCGATTCCCAGGATAAGCGATTAAAAAAAAAAGTTCGACACATATGTGAGGAGCATTGGCATGACTAGATATGAGTATGACCCTTGTGTCTATGTGAAGACTCTTGAGGATGAGTCTAGATTATATCTACTCTTGTATGTAGATGACATGCTGATTGCTTATAAGAGTAGAGGAATTGTGGAAGACTTAAAGGTAGCCTTATCTCGAGAATTTGAGATGAAGGATTTGGGTCCAGCATGAAGATTCTAGGCATGGAGATTTTCAGGGATAGAACAAGAACGGTGCTGCATTTATCTCAGGGAGATTACATCAGAAAGGTATTGCGGAGATATGGCATAGATGGAGGCGAAACCGACGGCTATTACAATAGCCGGTCATGTCAGTCTTTCGAAGACAATGTCACCACAGACTGAGGTGGAAGTTTGAGGAGATGCAAGTGATGCAGGGAGCATCCCCCTTGGGCATGGTGTATTGGGTCTAGTCCCTTGGGAATGGAGATTGAGTTTCCTTCTTGGGTGTGCACCCAAGTTTCATGGGGTTCAAGGAGTTCCAATATCAATCATGTTGAGCCCAATTGAATCATGGGGAGAGCTGTGGAGATGAAGCCCAACCATGAAGCACAACCCTCATTCTAATGGCATGGGACATTTGGGTGAAGGAGTGGAAAGAATTTTAGTCCAAGCAAAGTTGAGTCCAAGCTGAAAATTAGATTGAGTCCCCTGCAATAAGTGATTTGATTCACAATGGGTTAGCCTCTTCAGTGTCAATTAGATTGAGTCCAAGGCGTGAATGGGTCCATGGCTAATTAGAAGTGGTCACATGTCAAAAATAAAGAGAAGTTCAACCATGAAGACCTCTCACATGTGGAAGAAATTCAGAGTTCAGATCTAGTTGAAATCCGTGACAGATTGAACACCATATGGTATTTTGAAGATTTTGGGAGCTACAGAAGTCTGATTAAGTTGATTCAAATTTTGTTGGAAAGTAGACATCCGTAGCTTTCCAATAACTATAATAACATAAATTTGGAGATCAGATAACATTTGAGGAAGTCTCCCGAACTTCATGCTGATGTTGGTACCGAGAAGGAGTTCCACCTAAATAAATATTCATGGCATGCGGCTGAATTCCTTTTGATGGGTTTCAATCTACACGCCATAGATATGGATCTTAGATGTCTAGGCCTTAGGTGTCAAGGCCTTTGATTGGTCAACTAGAAAATTTAAATTTTGAATTGAGTCCATATGTAATTAGGAGTCTAATTTAAAATTCTGTGTAGTCCTTATCCTAATCCTTTGCCAATCTT
Organism: Phoenix dactylifera; assembly: GCF_009389715.1. NCBI lineage: Eukaryota > Viridiplantae > Streptophyta > Magnoliopsida > Arecales > Arecaceae > Phoenix > Phoenix dactylifera. The sequence continues at coordinate 19,121 of NW_024069730.1, forward strand.
TCCCTTCTATATAAAGGAAGGTATGATGAATGAAGTTAGTTTTGGATTTCGAAAATTTTTCCTTATGAACGTGAGGAGGGGGCAAGTCCCTTGCTTGGTGCGATGCCAAGAGGCTGAAGGAAGAGGTGGGACGCCTCCCCCTTCATGCCTTCCAAGTTTGAATTAGTTTGGATGAGATTTCAAAACTAATTCATCCTCTATCCACTCTCTCTCTTCTTGTTTCATGCCTTGTTCCTTTAGGTGCGGCCTCCTTGTGTGCCACATCAGCCTCCCCAGCCGTATTCCTCATGCCACAACCCCTTCCCACGTCCTCCCTTGAGTCCTAATCCCATAGGACTCTAAATAACCCAAGCTGGCCAAACCCATTAGGTGCAAACCAATTTCAGCCCGCCCACTCAATTGGGTGCCCAATTCTGGTCCACTTGGTTGAAATCCACGAACCCAAATCTCACCCAATCCAGCAACCCATTTTCTTCCTCCTTCTTCCACCACAAAGAACCCTAGCCTCCATCAACTGCCATTGCTTTAGAAAAAAAAAAAAGAAGAAAGATTCAGCACCCTCAAAGAAGAAAAAAATCTGCAGCCCACCCCGATTGCGTCAATTGGTAATCAGAGCGATCCTTGTCGCCATGAGTACCAGAAGTGGTCGCCCCTACAACAATGAACGACAACGTTGCTGAGATGATGGCCGAGCTCATCCCGGCAAGTGGGCGGCCTTGAATCAGAAGGTAGAAGTTGTTTGGATCGTCTCTTCCCCGGCCAAACAATCTTGAAAGATGAAACATGCTGTCCCCGGCAACCTGAAAAATTTCCAGAAGTCCATTTGGAGGAGACCCCGACGTTGAAGCATTCTCCCCTGGGGGTCCTATCACCCAAAGGCCACCCTAGGGATCAGCGGATGCCCCCTCCAAACATTCCTCGTTAGGGGAATAATTTTAGGAACCCCTATGTTCATCAAAATCAGTGGGAGCGCAATGATCTCAACGAATGTCATGAAGCGGGTTCCGTGTAGAAGTTGTTGATTTACATGCGGAAAGCATGGACCCAACCTACTTTCAGGATTGGTTGATGTCTCTCCGAAGACTACTTTGAATGGTTTACATGCCCAATGAAACCAAGGTGCGGATTTCGTGAAGATGAAGCTCAAGGGCCAAGCATGCATATGGTGGCATAGGCGTTGAAGAGAAGCTTCATCGACTCCGACCGCCCCTATCAAGTGATTGGGAGGAGATGAAACTTCGTTTGAAAGAAAAGTTTCTTCCCTTGATTATGAGGAACACTTTCGAAGAATGCAAACTTCTGCAAACTATCGTCAAGAAAGCTCTTCCTGTAGAGGGAGTATAACGGCCCGATTGCAGAAGTTTGGAATGATCCGCCAAGCAACCTCACGGAGAACGCGTATCGAGCAGTCCTCTAACTCGGGTAACCGAGTCCGGGATCCGGCCTGAGGGGATGACAATCAAGAGGGAGCTAATGACGGACGCTGCATCTATCAACCTAGAGGAGGCATACCAACTCGCCATTCGAGTTGAATCGCAGCTACGACAAAGACGCCCTGCGCAAGCATCGGTTGCACGACGAATTTCCGAGCGCAGCACCAACCGAGGAGTTCCATTTCCTCGAGGTAATGCCCCTGCTTTTAGATCTGAAACCTCTATAAATAGAAGCACATATCAGGAAAGGGGTGCTTCAAGGGCTAATGAAAAGGGTAAAGGTCCTATGCCACAATCCACACCGCAAGGGAAGAATCCTGTTGAATGCTACAAGTGCGGCGGGCGAGGCCATTTCGCCGTTGTTTGTCCTACCCGAGACCAACGATTTGCATTGGTATGTGAGAGGATGAGATCTTAGGACCCTCTGAAGTAACTCCTCTCTCTCAGCCCGCTGATGAAGAGGAAAATAAAGGGAACAAAAAACATGATGAAGAAGTCCCTGCGGTGGAGCTAGAAGCTTCAGATCTATCTATGTGCGTCGTGCGGCGGATTCTTACGAGTTGCAAGCAGGAGGAGAATGTGGAGGAAGATTGGAGGCGCACCAATATCTTCCACACTCGTGTCGAGCATGCCAACAAGTCTCTAACCTCATCATTGACAATGGAAGCTGCATGAACATCATTTCCGAAGAAGTGCTGAAAAAGCTGAATCTGAAACTGGTACCGCATCCAAAGCCATATCGGGTAAGTTGGATCGAAGACTCTTCCATCCCTATTAAACAAAGATGCTTGATCAGTTTTTTCACTTGGTAAGGACTTTCGAGATGAAGTATGGTGCGATGTTCTGCCCATGAAGGCGTGCCATCTTCTTCTAGGAAGACCTTGGTTGTATGATCGTAGTGTCGAGTATGATGGTCGATCCAATTGTTATTCTCTATATTGTGCCAACAAAAGAGTTGTGTTAAAGCTCCTTTGGATCACTGATTTTACCTCTGAAATTTGATAATCCAACGGGTTTTAACCATGAGAAGTTTGAAGCTTGTAGCCGAGAGATTGGAGTAATGTCACTAGTGTCTAGGAAAGTTGGTGCTGAAATTTCAGAAGTTGTTCCTTCTGATTTCAAATCCATATTGGATGATCCTCTAATGTAACCCTTGGAGAGTCTCCCCAAGGATCTTCCACCGATGAGAGACAACCAGCACACCAAAGATTTGATGCCCAGATCAAGCTTGCCGAACCTTCCTGCATACTGGTTGAACCCAAAAGAACACGAGGAGCCTCGTCGCCAAGTCCTGAAGCATGGGCCGCCTACAGAAGATTTTATTGCTGATGCCCTCAATCAAAATTTACATATTCTAACTCCTTTGAATGCTGAGGTAATGAGGTTTGCCAATCTAAAAATTTTGTACCCCTTTGAAGTATATTTTCAGTCCATATATGCAGAAGTTTCAGCAGTGGATCAGTGGCAGCATTCAAAATTTTCTGCCCATGATTGCTTTCTTTTATGTGTCTCGGAGACCTCACTTTGTGATCATATTGTTCGAGAGCTCCATGGCAGAGGCCTTGGTAGTCACTTTGGCTATGTCAAGATAGTCACTATGGTGGAGGATAGGTTCTATCTGCAACCTTGCGTAAGGAAGGAGACTTTGGTGTTAATGCAGTTGAGTGCTGAACGCCGAAATTTTTGGAAGCTTCAACCTTGGCCAAGTCGAATTCTTCAAGGTGCTGAAGTGGGATGGGACCCAAGACCTTTGTGCTTAAGTTATCAGATGATTTGCAGGTAGCCCCATCTTCTATGTTGAAGAGTTGCAGCCCTACGATGGTCACTATGTTGAAGAGTTGCAACCCTATGATGTCGCCATGTTAAAGATGAAGACATCCCACCTATATCATCATCACTTCTTCGACGATCAGCCCTCGACGGACACCATTGAGGACATCCTAGTTGATCAGATCATGCCCACATGCTGAGGAGGATACCAGAAGTTTTTTATTGGATGACCGACTAATTTCAGATTGCACATGATTAAAGACGAAGGGAGTCCAACAGCCGAACCCGAATTTCTACGAGCTCTATCAATTGCAAAATTCGACGGAGTCGAGTCTTTTTTTCAGAAGGGGGGAATTGATGCAGGAGCATCCCCTTGGGCATGGTGTATTGGGCTAGTCCTTGGGAATGGAGATTGAGTTTCCTTCTTGGGTGTGCACCAAGTTTCATGGGTTCAAGGAGTTCCAATATCAATAATGTTGAGCCCAATTGAATCATGGGAAGAGCATGGAGATGAAGCCCAACCATGAAGCACCACTCATTCTAATGGCATGGGACATTGGGTGAAGGAGTGGAAAGAATTTTAGTCCAAGCAAAGTTGAGTCCAAGCTGAAATTAGATTGAGTCCCTGCAATAAGTGATTTGATTCACAATGGGTTAGCCTCTTCAGTGTTAATTAGATTGAGTCCAAGGCGTGAATGGGTCCATGGCTAATTAGAAGTGGTCACATGTCAAAATAAAGAGAAGTTCAACCATGAAGACCTCTCATATGTGGAAGAAATTCAGAGTTCAGATCCAGTTGAAATCCGTGACTATAATAACATAAAATTTGGAGATCAGATGATATTTGAGAAGTCTCCCGAACTTCATGCTGATGTTGGTACCGAGAAGGAGTTCTACCTAGATAAATATTCATGGCATGCGGCTGAATTCCTTTTGATGGGTTTCAATCCACACACCATAGATATGGATCTTAGATGTCTAGGCTTAGGTGTCAAGGCCTTTGATTGGTCAACTAGAAAATTTAAATTTTGAATTGAGTCCACATGTAATTAGGAGTCCAATTTAAAATTCTGTGTAGTCCTTATCCTTATCCTTTGCCAACCTTTCCTTCTATATAAAGAGGGTATGATGAATGAAGTTAGTTTTGGAATTCGAATTTTTTCTTGTGAACGTGAGGAGGGGCAAGTCCCTTGCTTGGTGCGATGCCAAGAGGCTGAAGGAAGAGGTGGGACGCCTCCCCTTCATGCCTTCCAAGTTTGAATTAGTTTGGATGAGATTTTCAAAACTATTCATCCTTATCCACTCTCTCTCTTCCTTGTTTCATGCCCTTGTTCCCTTAGGTGCACCTCCTTGTGCGCCACATCAGCCTCCCCAGCCGTATTCCTCATGCCACAACCCCTTCCCATGTCCTCCCTTGAGGTCCTAATCCCAATAGGACCTCTAAATAACCCAAGCCGGCCAACCCATAGGTGCAAACCAAATTTCAGCCGCCCACTCAATTGGGTTGTCCAATTCTGGTCACTTGGTTGAATCCCACGAACCCAATCTCACCCATCCAGCAACCCATCTTCTTCCTCCTTCCTTCCACCACAAAGAACCCCTAGCCTCCATTGCCATTGCTTTGGAAAAAAAGAAGAAGAAGAAAGATTCAGCCACCCTCAAAGAAGAAGAAAAATCTGCAGCCCACCCCGATTGCGTCATAAAGAGCATTCCATATGCTTCAGGAGTTGGGAGTTTGATGTATGCCATGGTCTGTTGTAGACCAGATCTTGCCACATGTAGTTAGCCAAGTCAGCAGGTTCATGGCTAACCCTGGCAAGAAGCATTGGAGAGCACTGAAAGATGTTTTCAGATACTTGGTGGGCACAGTTGGAGTTGGTATTTGCTATTGACAGGAGGTAGCAAGAAGAAGATTCCAACATGACCAAGGAGAACTAGAGCCGATGATTGGTTTTGTGGATGCTGATTACGGAGGAGACATGGACACATGGCGTTCTACCACAGGTTATGTGTTTTGTTTGAACGGAGGTCCAGTGTCATGGAGATCAAGCTTGCAACCAATCACGGCATTGTCTACAACGGAAGTGGAGTATATTGGCATCACAGAAGCTGCCAAGGAAGCTCTATGATTGAGAGGTTTTGGCGTAGGAAAGAAGAAACGATGAAAAGACATCAAGAGGAAAGCAGTCCGCTTATCTCCCTTCAAGGTGATTTCTCAAATCAGATTTATGTTTATTTGTGATTGTGGTCTGGCCAACCATGAACAATAACATGAAGGTGGAGTTGGAGAAGTTTAATGGAAAGGAAAGCTTCTCTATGTGGAAGGTCCGGGTGGAGGATCTCTTGGTGTAGAACTATTTGGATTCAGCCTTGGAGGACAAGCCGGAAGGTATGACAGATAAGGAATGATTTTCTTTGGAGAAAAGGGCTTGCGCTGCCATCAGAGGATGCTTAGCGGATTCAGCCTTGTACAGCATCCTAGAGGAGAAGACACCCAAGGGATTATGGACAAAGTTGCATACCATGTATATGGGGAAGAATATATGCAACAAGTTGATGTTGAAGAAATAATTGTACAGCCTTCGGATGCATGAAGGTGGAGATATTGTTCGCAATGACTTGCAGACCCTTTGGGTGAAGATGGAAGAGGAGGATAGATCTCTACTCTTGCTTTGCTCACTACTAGGTTCTATGATCCTTTGGATACTACTTTGCTGTATGGGAAGGAGACGCTGAATTATGAAGACATAATTTCTGTACTAAGGTCCAATGAGCAAAGAGAAAGATTGACAAAGAATGGAGTTCCTCAGGAAGGTCTTACTGTCAGAGAGAGGCCTAGGAGAGGGAAGGAATCGAGCAAGCAAAGGGGACGATCAAAGTCCAAGAAAGGCAAGAAAGAGTTCAGATGCTACAAGTGCAATGAAGCAGGACACTTGAAACGGAATTGTCCGCTTTGGAAGAAGCTTCAGGGAGAGAAGAATGGCAAGGATTCAGTCAGTGTCGTGGCTGATCTCAAGGTGGAGGATGACCTTTTAGTAGTTTTAGATGATCACAAGAACAACACAGATATCTGGACAATGGATTCAGCCTGCTCTCATCACGACACACCAAATCGGTCTTGGTTTGCTACATACACCAAAATCGATGAGAGGAGTGTGACATTAGGAGATGATCATCCTTGCAAGGTGGCCGACATTGGGACCATTAAGGTGAGGATGTTTGATGAGATGGTGGGACTCTTACCAATGTAAAGCACGTCCCGGATCTAAAAAAGAATCTAGTGTCACTTGGCTACTTGGAGAAGAACGGTTACAACTTTAGTTGTGAGGATGATAGTGGTATTTTGATGATTAATACAATGATTAAGAGTATGTTACAAGTTAATTCGATACATCATTAATAAGTCGTCACTCTCGATACATTAGTATAATGAGATTAAGATGTATTTCAATGATTATTAATGAGATAAAATTTGCGATAGGAAAGGGATAGTGAATTCTAAATTCTAATTCGGCAAAGTTTCAAGTGAAACATACTCTTAAGTGGACAATAGTAATTTTCATTGTTTGGAGTATGTAGCACTACCATGACATATATTCAAAATTGTTTAAAGTTTTTTCATTGATTATATGGATGAATCTAACCTTAAGTTGCAGCAAAGTGTGGATTGAGTCGACCCCAAGATTATTGAGTCGACCCAAGATTGATTGAGTCGACCCCGGCACATCAAGAAACCATCTGGCACACTTCTGCAAAAATGGCACGGATGAACAGTACTTGGGTCGACCCAAGCAAAGGATGAGTCGACCCAATCCTCAAGCCTCAAGAAAACAGTTCTCTGGAAACCCTGAGAGGGTCGACCCAAATGAAACTTGAGTCGACCCAAACTTGAGTCGACCCCAAGTTAACATGAGTCGACCCAAAGGCAATGACATTCAAAAATAGGTTCTCTGGAAACCCTGAGAGGGTCGACCCAAGTGGAAGTTGAGTCGACCCAACTGAACCTTGAGTCGACCCAAAAAGTGTTGAGTCGACCCAAGTGAAGGAAGGCTGAAATACAAGGTTCTGTGGTTTCTGAGAGGGTCGACCCCAATGATGCTTGAGTCGACCCAAGTGAAAGTTGGGTCGACCCCAGTAAAAGTTGAGTCGACCCAAGCACGGGCAGAAGCATAACGGCTAGTTCTGCAGAAGTACTTTCAGACCTCCCAACAGTGAGTAACGGCTAGTTTTTGAATTCTAACCATTGGGGCTTGTCCAATGGATGAAGGAAACTATTTAAAGTGACACTATTCATCAGAGGAAACATCCTTTTGCAAAATATCAAAGCTTACACAAGAAAGACAAGTGCCCTAATCTTCTTCATCCAAGTGCTTCATTCAAGAGTCAAAAGGAAGTGGTTGAGCAGATTCCAAGAGATATTAAGAGCTCCATCCACCCTTGAAGAGTGAAGCATTCTTGACAAAGAAGAGAGAAGTCTCATCAAGCGATAACTATTCTCTAAACTCTTCTTTGTAGCTTATAATGTTATATTTGCTCATCTAGGAGCTTCAACTTTCTTCTTTCTTTTTAATCACCTTGTAAAGGTTTGTTGGTGAGCCCGCAAAACCAACGGTGTAGGTTTATTGGTGAACCCGTAAAACCAATTGTGAAGGTTCGTTGGTGAGCCCGTAAAACCAACATAGGTTCTTGGTGATCCCGGAAAACCAAAGTGTAAAGGTTTTTGGATTGTGAGCCCGGAAAACAATCCAACTGTAATCCGCGGGATTATAGTGAATTCCAAGGGGTCGCTTGGGGAGTGGACGTAGGTGCTTAGGAGAGCACCGAACCACTATACTTCTTGTGTGTTTGTATTGTGCATTGTTCTAATTTCACTCACTCATCAATTGACTAAAGTAAGATAGTAAAAATTAAGAGAAACCAATTCACCCCCCTCTTGGCTTGTCACCTTGGGCAACAAGTGGTATCAGAGCGAGGTGCTCATATAGTATTTGTTGATCTCACAATCAAGAGACAAAGATCATGACAACCCAAGTGGGATGTTCTATGAGTGAGGGGCAATCCACAAATAGACCTCCTCTATTTAATGGCACTAATTACACATACTGGAAAGCTAGGATGAGGATATTCATTCAAGCTCTAGACTATGAATTGTGGTATATTATAATAGAGGACCTCACACACCCACAATTAGTATAGAGGGCACTATCATTCCCAAACCAGAAATGGATTGGAATGAGAATGATAGAAGACTAGCACAATTAAATGCTAAAGCAATAAATGTACTTTACTGTTCACTAGATGTAAGTGAATTCAATAGAATATCTACATGCATCTCCGCAAAAGAAATTTGGGATAAACTTGAGGTCACACATGAAGGAACTAATCAAGTTAAGGAGTCAAAAATAAACATATTAGTACATAAGTATGAGTTGTTTAAAATGGAATCCACTGAGTCCATAACTGAAATGTTTACTCGTTTCACGGAAATCATAAATGGGCTAAAGAGTCTAGGAAAGTCTTATACTAACTCTGAATTGGTGCGAAAAATTCTCAGGTCTCTACCAAGAGTTTGGGAGGCCAAGGTAACCGCAATTCAGGAAGCAAAGGACCTCAATACACTGCAATTGGAGGAACTTCTAGGATCACTCATGACCCATGAGTTGACCATGAGGCAAAATTCAGAAGATGAGGTCAAGAGAAGAAAGACCATTGCCCTAAAGTCTACCACTCCAAAACAAGAAACTGAATCGGAAGAATCTGATGATGATGATGAATTTGATGAAGAAGGAATGGCTATGCTTGGAAGAAAATTCAGAAAATTTATGAGAGGTAAGAAGAGATTTCATAAAAAGAAACCCTTCTTCAAAGGTAGCTCAAGCAAAGAAAAGGGTAAGGACAAAGAGAAAGAAAAGGAAACACCAATTTGTTATGAGTGTAACAAGCCCGGGCATTTCAAGATAGATTGCCCGGAATTAAAGTGGATGGCAAGAAAACTTAAGAAGAAGAACTTCATGGCTGAATGGAGTGAAAGTGAGGAGTCAAGTTCGGAAGAGGAAGATCATCAAGAGACGGCCCAAATCTGCCATATGGCCAATGACGATGAGGTAGATTCTGAACTTGAATGTGATTTTACTGTTGATGAATTACATGATGCATTTTTAGAACTCATGGAAGAACACAAAAAACTGATCAATAAAAATAAAGTTCTAAAAGAAGAAAATCAATCTCTTATCAAAGATAAGCTGAAACTATCTAATAACTATGAAACATTAAGTAGGAGACTCACAAATGAAACCAAGAATCTAATTGCTGAAAATGTCAAGTTAAAAGAAGATGCTGAAAAATATAAATCCTTAGTAGACAAGTTTACACTTAGCTCAACCAAATTAAATATGATTCTTGATAGTCAAAAAGCTGTATATGATAAAGCTGGATTAGGATATAAAACAAATAGAAAAAAAATACTTAAAGAACATATTTGTAAAAGCTAAAAATGAAAATATAACTTGTCATTGTTGCAATAAATTAGGACATAAAGCATATGAATGTAACTATAGAAAGTCTAGCTACAACAAATTGAGTAATAATTATAAGCTTAAATCCAAGAAAGTTTGGGTTCCAAAAGGAACATCAAGTACTAACCCTAAAGGACCCAACATAGTTTGGGTACCTAAAGCTCATTCTTGATCTTGATTGCAGGGGTGTCTTGCAGCTAATAAGGTGGATAAACGATGGTATCTAGATAGCGGCTGTTCAAGACACATGACCGGTGACGTAGACCAATTTGTCACCTTGGAGTCTAAGAAGGGTGGAGTAGTAACCTATGGAGACAATGGAAAAGGGTATATCATTGGAAAGGGTAAAATTTTCATTACTCCATCTACCTTCATAGAAAATGTCTTATTAGTTAATGGTTTGAAACATAACCTACTTAGCATAAGTCAATTTTGTGATAAAGGGTTTAAAGTCACATTTGAAGCATCAGTATGCATAATCACAAATCCTAAAGATAATAGCATTGTACTTATAGGACAAAGGCAAAGAAATATTTACATGGTAGATCTTCATGAATTAGGCAAGAAAAATGGATTATGTTTAATTACTAATGAAGAAAAGAAAAATGAAACAAGTTGGCTTTGGCATCGTAGACTAGGACATGCTAGTATGGATTTAATATCAAAACTAGTCAAGAAGGAATTAATAAAAGATGTGCCAAAATTGATCTTTGAAAAGGACAAAATTTGTGGACCATGCTCATTAGGAAAACAAACAAAATCATCCTTCAAATCAAAGAATATAGTATCAACAACTAGGCCTTTTGAACTCATACATATGGATCTATTTGGACCCACTAGAACTGCGAGTCTAGGAGGGAAGAAGTATGGACTAGTTATAGTAGATGATTTTTCAAGATATACATGGGTTTCATTTTTGGCACATAAGAATGAAGCATTTTCAGCATTCTTGAAATATTATAATAATATCATAAATGAAAAGAAGCTCACCTTAATAGCAATTCGAAGTGATCATGGAACTGAATTTGAAAATCAACACTTTGAAGAATTTTGTAATGAAAATGGTATCTCACATCAATTTTCAGCACCTAGAACGCCTCAACAAAATGGGGTTGTTGAAAGGAAAAATAGGACCTTGGCAGAAATGGCACGCACGATGTTGTGCGAGTCAAATCTTCCAAAGTACTTTTGGGCTGAAGCTATAAGCACTGCTTGCCATATTCTAAATCGGGTTTTAATACGACCTATAACCAAGAAAACTCCTTATGAACTTTGGAAGAATAAGAAACCAACCGCTAAATATCTTAGAGTATTTGGATGTAGATGTTTCATTTTAAACAATGGCAAGGAGGATCTAAGTAAATTTGATGCCAAGTCAGATGAAGGTATCTTCTTAGGATACTCCACATCTAGCAGGGCATACAGAGTGTTTAATAAAAGAACTCTTGTAGTCGAAGAGTCAGTTAATATCATATTTGATGAGTCTGATAGTGAGTCTGCTAGGAAAGAAATATCCTTGATGATGATGCAGGAATTATTAACTTTGAAAAATTGAATCTTGATGACGTGCCAAATCAAGATAAGGAAAATGATCGCGTGCCACCACAATCTCAAGACTTGCCAAAGGAATGGAGGTATGCATATGGACACCCTAAAGACTTAATCATTGGTGATCCATCTCAAGGGGTAAGAACTCGATCCTCTCTTAGAAATTTAAATGATTATCTTGCTTTTGTTTCACAGTTAGAACCTAAGACTTATGAAGAAGCTGAAAAAGATACCAATTGGATAAATGCTATGCAAGAAGAATTAAATCAATTCAAAAGAGTATATGTAGAGCAACCTCCTGGTTTTGAGAATCATGAATTGCCAAATCATGTGTTTAGACTACATAAGGCATTATATGGATTGAAGCAAGCACCTAGGGCTTGGTATGATCGATTAAGTAAATTTCTACTAAATAATGACTTCAGTAAAGGAAATGTAGATAAAACACTTTTTCTCAAAAGAAAAGACAAAAATCTGCTAGTGGTACAAATATATGTAGATGACATAATCTTTGGTGCACAAATAATAATCTTTGCAAAGAGTTTGCTAATTTAATGCACGGAGAATTCGAGATGAGTTTGATGGGAGAACTAAGTTTCTTTCTCGATTACAAATCAAGCAAACCAAAGAAGGTATTTTCATTCATCAAACTAAGTTTACAAAGAAAATATTAAAGAAGTTTGGGAATGAAAATCAAAGGAAATATGGCACCCCAATGAATCCCACTAGTAAGCTAGACAAAGATAAGAAAGGAAAAAGTA
>NW_024069731.1:0-31038 GCF_009389715.1 Phoenix dactylifera
TAGTCTAACCCCTATATGGACTGCATTCTTGTACCACTACACTAGCCATGGCAAGCTCAATCAAATTTCACACAGCAATTTCCACATGTATACAATGATGTCATGTAACGTACAAAAAATTGTACATAGTCAAAAAGATCAAAATGTTTCCTACATAAAAGTAATTGGGACACAGCTACTGAACATAGCAAAACCCAGAACTCCTTTTTGAATGAAAAAATTGTTTTTGAATGAATTCTAGTGACATGTTTTTTGAGTTTCTCAGTTGACAGAGACAGTCTCAGCCCAGCTATCCAAACATTCAGTACTACTTCAAGTGCCTCCCTTACCATAAGGAAAATACTTAAATTGCCACTCATCCCTTAAATATTCAAGTTTCCAACTAAAAACTAGTTCGAATTATGATTCTTTTATTTTTAATTAAAAAAAGTTTTTTCAGTTTTTAAAAGCTTCAACACATTTGAACCTTTGAATTTCTATGAAGCTGAATAATGTGGCCCCAGTGCCACACAATCTCTAATCTGCATAAAAACTTTAACCATTCAGCGCCATAAAGGATTTACATATATCCACTTTCATTAAATATAACCTGACGCCATCAGTAGTATTGATGCATCGGTCAAATCACAAAGTTCACCATCTCCACTGCCAAGCAACCTTCTGTGTTAGGGTAAGCAATCTAGCTAGAGAACATATCAATAGTTTGATCATTTTACCCTTCAACCACTATTAAACGTAGTCTTGTTGTGAGGATATCAAACCAAAAGACATAAGCTCTGAAGTCAATATCTCACTTTGTACGATTTGCAAAGAATAAAATATTTAGAAATTTACTTGACCTTGCATAATATTCATCATGAAATTGTTACAATGCATTTTTTATCAAGCCAAGCAACCAATTTAATTTTTAAAGTTGCGAATTCACTGTTGATTTGACAGAATAACCTCCCTTTATTTACGGAAGTTTGGCCCCTGTTATATAGCAACACAGTAATACAAAAATCAAACAAGCAGCCACAGGCAAAAATCAGATACTTATTATCTAGCAACATTTGCCACATTTCTAACCGTATATCTTGATCATATAAGAAGCTCATATGCATGAATAATAACTAAGTGCTGCCAATAATGAATAAAGAAGCTGAAAAAAAATAAGAGCATACATGATATAAAGGTCAAAAACAAACAACAAGACATACTACATTACATTCTTTCTATGTAAGTTGCTTTACCTGAGCAGCAGCAGAAGAGTCGGCCGAATTTTTTGGGTCGGCCCAGCTGACAGTTGGGTTGCTTCCATCCATCTTAAAGTTTGGACTCGACATCTTCTGCCTGGCATAATCAGCACAGGCATGGTTGTAGTACTCAACAAAAAGAAAACCACGGTTGCGGCTGGGGTTCTGCGGATCCTGAGATCATCATTGGAAAAAAATAAGGAGGCCAACAGAGAATCCAGACTGCTTGAGACTCACTAAAGTTCATAGACAAGCACCTACCTTGAACATTTCAACATTCTCAACCCCAGGGCCACTTTCTTCAGGATTTTCCTCAACATCATCCTCTGACAAGCTTCTTGGGAACATTACCAATGAATAACCGGTGCTTTGCTTGCGATAAAGAACATCTTCAAGGTTCTCCCCTAATGAACAAAAGCAAACACCTTTCAAGAATTTAACCAAAAGGTAAAGCAACGGCATACGCCTAAAGCAACCATTTATCAACCAATTACCTTAAATTCCTTGTCATGGAGCTCCTCATTGCCTTCTGACCCGCATCCTTGTTTGTGAATGTAATGAAAGCAAACCCTTGCTTTCCCTTGTATCGCTTATCCTTCACTAGCCTTACCTTATACCCATCACAAATTTTACACAACAATCCAACATATAAACTCATAAAACAAGCCAAAATTCTGTATTTTCAGTACCAATCTAACCTCAAAAATCTCCCCAAATTTCTCGCATAGCTCTCGGAGGTCCTCCTCTGTAGCATCTCGGGGCAACCCGCCGATGAAAACCTCCGACCCATTGAGGTGGCAGTGCAAGCAGCTCCACCCACTTCTGGGCGTCAGCCTCTCCCTTCGACCCGTCTCCCGGCGTTTCCTCTTGTTCCTCCCCTTCTTTTCATCGAATCACGAGCAGGATCATTGGCTCCATCAGATGGCGAGGGCCTTTCTCCTGCCCCTCGCTGTCCGACCCGTGCTCACGCTCCTCCTCCTCATCCGGGACTCCTGCCTGACCTTCCGGGTAGCCATAATCTTCCCCAGCATCATCGTCGTCCATCATGTCCTCGATTTCGGTTGTCGCCATCGAGGTCCACCTGCTCCTCCGGCTCCGCCATATCTCGACAGTCACAAGCAACAACTCAAATACTTTCGTGTATCTCGCACAACTCTTTCTACCCTAAAACTCCATTATCTTTTTCTCAGAAAAGGGCCTAGAAACCATCAAAATAGCTCCAAATAGTGTGTGTGAGAACTGAGAACAGTTTCAAAAATCACAGAAAACGAGGGTAAATAGAATCTATTAAGGAATATTTTCCGGCGAATCCTAAAACCCTAAACTGCCGATAAAGGATTCAACGACAACAATTCCCAGATTAAAAGGGACGAGGACAACGGGGAGAGAAAATATATACTAGAGTTGGGCAACAGGCCGTGCCGGGCCGGCCCGGCCCAGGCCCCCGGGCCCAAATTCTAAGCGGGCCGTGCCAGGTGCCTGGCACGGCCCGCTTATGAAGCGGGCCGTGCCTGGCACGGCCCGTGAGGCACGGAAGGCCAGCCCGGCCCGGCCCCGGCCCCTCTATTGGTGGGGCCGGGCCGGGCACGGCACGGCACGGGCCGTGACAGGCACGGCCCGTAACGGGCGCAAACGGGCCGTGCCAGGCACGGCCCGCAACGTCTCTAATGGGCCGTGCCTAGCACGGCCCGTAACGGCTCCAGACGGGCCGTGCCTGGCACGGCCCGTCTGGAGAGGGGGAGGGAAAATAGCCGTTTCCAACGGCTATTTTCGGGAAAAAGTCGATTTTACCCCTCCCACAGTCCAATAACGGCTGAATGGAGGGGTATTATTGGGGAAAAAAATTTTGGGCTTCTATAAATAGCCCATTCCTCCCTCATTCTCACCACACCAAACCTCTCATTCTCTCCTTTCTCTACTGCTATTATTTCTCTCCTCTAAAGTGCTCTTCTAGCAATTTAATTTTTAGTTTGTTCAAGTGCTACACAAGAGGAGGTTCCTGTTGAGAAGAGAAGGTCGCTTCTGTTGAGAGCAACAAGAGGAAGCTCGGAATCTCGGCTCTGCCTCTGCCCTCCGACCCTCTACTCAATTCCTCCTTGCGGTTAGTTTTTATTTTTTGAATTAATCATAGATATGTCATCTTTTGAGGAAAGTCAGTTTGGCATTCCTGTTTCTGAGGGAGAAGAAACTACATCCCCAACCCCCTGTTCCTAGTTCCTCTAGAACTGGTGAACCGAGTGAAGGTCAAACCTCTTTCTCGTAAGAGGACTAGTACTGTATGGAATGAATTTGATAGAGTTATGGTTGAGGGAGTCTGGAAAGCTAAATGTAAAAAATGTGCCAAACTTTATAGTTGTAGTAGTAGTGGGGGAACAGGGCATTTAAAAAGACATCAAGAGAGTCATAGGATGCATGATTCTCATGCTCAAACTCAAAGTAGCCTTAATATACAAGGGGGATTACTTGTAGGTAATTTTGCATATAATCATGGAAAATCAAAGAAAAGCACTTGTAAAATGGATAGTTAAGGATGAATTACCTTTTAGTTTATGTGAATCTTTTAATTTTGAAGAATATGTTCAATTAAACCTACAACCTGCTTACAAAAGAACTAGTAGGCGTACATTTAGAAGAGTAGCTATGACCAATTTTTTAGCAATGAAACAAAATTTAATTGAAACACTTTCTACTTTAAATGTAAAAATTTCATTAACTTCTGATATTTGGTCAGCATCTGTAGGTAGTAATTGTTTTATTGCCATTACTGCTCATTATATTGATAATGATTGGCAATTAAATAAACGTATTCTTGCTTTTCGTGCCTTTTGATTTTCCACATTCTGGACAACAAATTTCAAATATAATTTATCAAACTGCATGTTCATATAATATTAATGATAAAATTATGTCTATTACTTTGATAATGCATCTAATAATAATTCTGCTGTTGTATTATTAAAAGACTCATTGCATCCCATATTAGATGGAAATTTACTGCATATTAGATGTGCATGTCATATCTTAAATCTTTCTGTTCAAGCTGGCATGGGCATGATTCAAGATGTGATTTCAAAAATTAGAAATGCAGTTTCTAATTTATAAAGAAAACATTTTCAATCTTACTTAATTCTTTATACTTCTAGTTCTTCAAGGTATTCGTCCTATATTCCAGTTATTCATGCTTCTAGATCAAGACTTCAAGAATTTAAGGAATTATGCATAAATCATGGTAAACGTTTTAAAAAATTTAAACTTGATGTAATTACTCGTTGGAACTCCACATATAGCATGATACATGATGCATACCCATATAAAAATTTATTAAGTGCATATATTAATGATCGTGGATTAGGATTTACATTGACTGAAACTGATTGGAATAAAGGAAAAATTTTGGAAGATTTTTTGCTTAGTTTTTATAATGCTACCAATGTTCTTTCTGGTATTTATTACCCTACTTCATGTTCATTTTTACAACAAGCATATATAATTAGTCAAAAATTTGCAGAACATAGATATGATGATGTTTTAATGCCTATTATTCACCTAATGGAATCTAAATGGAATGAGTATTGGGACAGGATATGTCCTATGCATAACTTAGCTGCTGTATTTGATCCTAGAGTTAAATTAAATGGCGTGCTAATTTACTTGATGCATACGCTGAAAATATGAATCAAGATGCTGAATCTGCTAAAGATGAGGTAAGACAACTTCTTTATGATATTTATGCTATATATGATGAAAAAATTCGTGGATCTAGAACACAAATACAAACCTCTATTCCTCCTTCTAGTAGTTCTCGTTCGTCATCTATTTTTTCATTCATTGCACAGAGAAGACACACACATGCTTCAAGTTCCTCTTCATCTTCTTCATCTTTAAGTAGTGAACTAGAATTTTATTTACGAAATGATCTTCAGTCTGCATATGATGAAAATCAAATAGAGAATCTAGATGTATTATCTTGGTGGAAGAGTGTTAGAAATCAATATCCTGTTATGTCTGCAATTGCAACGCGATATTTTAGCTGTGCCAATGTCCACGGTAGCATCGGAATCCGCTTTTAGTGCAGGTCGGCGTGTTCTTGACGAAAAGAGAAGTAGGATGACGGGCGAAACGGTGGAGATGCTTCTCTGCTTCAAGGATTGGCTAGATGCTGAGGCAAGACTTCAAGATAAAGGTGGACATAATACAACATCCTCTGATGATGATGATACAAACACTACTGAAGACTGAAGACTGAAGACTGAAGAGTGAATACTGATTCACTGAATCACTGATGATTAGTAAAGATTTCTTAATTTTTTATAATTGTACATTTTTATTGTATTCTGGAGGTCAGACCAAGGTCCAAACCTCGGCCCTTTCTTAGTTTCTTATTGTATTCTAGAATCTAGAGGTCAGACCAAGGTCCAAACCTCCCTTCATGTACCATTTTGATTTAAATTAATAAACTGGTAGGGGTCTATGCCAAACCCCCCACCATTAAGGTGGCTTTATATTCATAAATCAAGATTTCTTAGTGTTCAATATTTATTAATTTATTAAAAAAATTTTATCGGGCCGAGCCGGGCCCAGGCCCGGACCGTGCCAGGCTCGCGTGCCAGCCCGGCCCAGGCCCTTATGGGCCGTGCCGTGCTGGCCCGCGGGCCGTGCCGTGCTTGGCCCGCGGGCCTAGACCGGGCCGTGCCGGCCCAGGCCCGAAGCGGGCCGTGCCTGGCACGGCCCGCTTGCCAGGAACCTCTAGCCCAGCACGGCCCTATCAAAGGGGCCGTGCCAAGCACGGCCCGGCACTGTAGCTGGCGGGCCGTGCCAGGCACGGCCCGCTTCGTGCCGTGCCGTGCCGGGCCGTGGGCGGCCCGGCCCAGTGCCCATCTCTAATATATACGAACCCTTCTACGTGCGAAGAAGGGGAAAAAAAAGAAGAGAGATAGGGCTAGCTTACTGGATTTGGGTTTTGGCTCGCCGTGCGCTGGCGCGGAGGCTAATGGCTCGGGAGAGTGGGAGAGGGGTGAGAGTCGCTTACTTTGCGTCCCCTGCTTTTTATCGGCACTACACGGTAACAAGTGAAGTATTCCGGGGACGTCCGGGGAACATCTGACGGTTGGGAGTGTCAAAACGGTAACCCTATCTTGCCATTTGGTGGATCCGCCCGACTTTCGGATTGACATGCAAATGGTGCGCGATTCCCCGATTAAAATAATATGGTAAACACTAAATAGATGATTTAAAACATTCAGGTACGGTGGGTGGTAACGGTGGATGTCTTCCGCAATTGCACCCAACAGATTATCATGGTCATCTCTGAGCCCAGTGTGGACCCATGGGTGCTATGCGGGGTTTATGCGAGCACTGGCTACAAGACTCGGCATGTGCTGTGGGATGAGATCACCACCTTGGTATCCTAGGGTATCTCCATTGCTGTAGTTGGGGATTTCAATTGCATCATGAGCCCTAGTGAGAAAAGAGGGGGGGGGTTAGGAAGGTTACTGATTCAATGGATAAGAGGGAATTTCGGGATTTCGTGTCGTGTAATGGGTTGGTGGATCTTAGCTATACCGGTCCGCGTTTCACATAGTGCAATAACCAAATAGGCAAAGCCAGGATCTGGGAACGGATCGACAAGACCATGGCGTCCCCGGATTGGGTCCTCCGGTTCCCTACCTACCATGTGAGACACCTGCCCCATATTGCGTCGGACCTCCGTCCGCTACTAGTCTCCACAACCTCGGGCTCGAGTCATCATCCCTTATTTCACTTTGAAAAGATATGGTTGTCTTACCCCCAGTCATAGGATATCGTCAGGGCGGCCTGGGCTCTGCCGGTCCGAGGCGATGCTATACAAAAGGCCTCGAGAAAACTGGAGCTTACTAAGAGGTGGCTATACCGATGGAACCGGAAGGTTGTGGGGAACATCTTTCGCAGACTGGAGAAGGTGGAAGCTTCTATAGTGGATATGCAGAATAGAGAAGATCAGGGGGGCGAACTCTCAGAGTCTGATATGGCTACCTTACGAGATCTTGCCACACATCACTCACTTCTGCGACAACAAGAGGTGTTTTGGAGGCAAAAATCAAGGATTCAGTGAGTCCATGAGGGGGATTGGAACACCCAAATTTTTCAACGAACAACGGTTATCAGGAGGCAGAGGAGTATGATCCGATCCTTATGCGATGAGACGGGTCAGCGAGTGGAGGGAGAAGCCGCTGTCAGTAGGGTCTTATTCGACTTTTTTCGATCCAGGTGGACGAAGGAGGGAGACGTAGCGGAGGTAGTGCATATCCTGAGACCTGACGTTCGAATAGGAGATGCGGAAAACAGACTTTGGTGAGGCCTATATCGGAGAGGAAGGTGTAGGAGGTGGTCTGGTCCTTAGTCGAGGATAAGGCCCTAGGATCGGACAACTTCCCACCACTATTCTTTCAGAAGTATTGGTGGATCATTCGGAGATCAGTGGTGGAAGCGGTTCAATGTTTCTTGAGTCGGGTTGTAATGGCTGAGGACTGAAAGGCTACCTATGTTACCCTGATCCCGAAACACCATAATGCAAAGGAACCCAGCGACTTTAGGCCCATCAGCCTGTGTACTACCCTGTACAAGGTTGTAGCGAAAATCTTAGTGGAGAGGGTGAAACCCTTGTTGCCGGCTATTATCAGCCAAGAACAGGGGCATTTGTGGGGGGAGGAGTATCTCGGATAATGTCATGCTAGCCCAAGAGATGATGTGGGACCTCCAACGAGCTCTAGAGCGGCGGAGTTTGATGGCTCTCAAGCTGGACATGGAGCGGGCTTATGATAGGATTCGTTGGTGTTTCCTCCGGCATGCACTAAAGAGTTTTGGCTTCCATAGTATCTGGATTGACTGGGTGTTGGCCTGCATTTGAGGGCCCAGTTTCAACTATGGGGTTGCGACAGGGATGCCCCTTATCCTCATTTTTGTTCATCATGTGCTTTGATGCACTGTCGCGTGCACTACGGACTGCTTGCGCCTCCCAAGCCATGGAAGCTTATGTTCCTAGCCCGGGAGCCCGGCCCATTTCTCATTTACTTTTTGCCGGCAATTGCCTTCTTGTGGACAGGGCGTGGGTGAGGAAAGCACCGATCCTCAAAGGAGTGGTGGCGGATTATTGCGCTGCTTCGAGTCAGAGAGTTAACCTCCAGAAGTCATCCATTTCTTTTAGCTCGAGCACTGACCGTAATGTCAAGCGGATCCTAGAGATACCAGAGCAAGAGCGTGTCTGGAGCTACCTCGGTATACCCATCATTGGTAGGAGGCTGTGCATCTCTAAGTGCGCTGGACTGGTGCAGCAGATTCAGAGTAGGCTGGAGGGCTGGCAAGCATCATCGCTTTCCATGATGGATAGGTTGACTTTGGTCGAGTTAATACTGAGCTCGATACCCATGTATCTTATGGCCAATACGGTGCTATTGTTGAATGTGTTAAACGGGATTGAGCAGCTCTTGCGGAGCTTGCTTTGGGGTTCGTTTGGAGGGCGCATAGGGTGCACATGGTGGTGTGGGATAGTGTTTGTCGGCCCCTTGGGGAAGGTGGCCTTAGACTATAGTCTCCCTAGACCAGGCGTGAGGCGATCATTGCCCAACATGTGGTGCGTTTCCTTCTTGAGCCTTAGGGCCTCTGGAGTCAAGCTATGGTTGCCCAATATGGTCAAGTAGGGCCGGTGGAGGGGATTCGGCATGGGAGGTCAGTCTCCTTTATGTGGCGTGAGATTAGGAGGTATCTGCCAATAGCGCTGACTAACACTAGTTGGCTGATCGATGACGGAAGGAGCATTGACGTGGTAAGAGAAACGTGGATGGACACCCTACAGTTGAGGTTGTGGCCGACCATGGTCAGCCCAGAGGGGGTCGAGGGTCTACGGGTGAGCGACCTACTCACTACAGGAGGGGGAAGTGGGATGAGGATAGATTGAGGCCGGTGTTCGTGTGCATCTGGCCGAATGGGTGCAGCTCCTCCCGGTGCCAAGGTGTGCGAGACCGGACGTCCGGGTATGGCAAACTGCGGAGTGATTGAGTATTCCCTAATTGATTTTGATGAGCTCAAAGTATTTGAGTATATCTTATGTTGTTCTAATGAATTCAATCTAGTGTTTCAGGTAAATCCTTATGAATTTCTGTCTAAGTGCCTTGAGCTTTGGTTTAGAGTATTTTGGTTAAGTATTGAACTCTATTTGAACCAAAGCCTGCATCACGAGTCGACTCCTGAACTTTGCGAGTCGACTCCGGGACATTTGAAGTTTCTGGCATAAGCTCGAGTCGACTCCGGGACTCTCCGAGTCGACTCCGACTGAGAACAGACAGAACGATGGATTTTAGATCCTGTTAGCGAGTCGACTCCAAAAGGTTGCAAGTCGACTCCGATGCTTGGCGAGTCGACTTCAGATGGTCCCGAGTTGACTCCAAAGGGAAGCAGACAAAAAGACAGAACGTCAGTTTTTGAGACCCTATCAGCGAGCCGACTCGCAAAGACTTCGAGACATCTCCAGTAAAGCGCGAGTCGACTCCCAGAGAAAAGCAGTCTGAAAGGCAGAGAATCAGTTTCGGAGACCCTGTGAACGAGTCGACTCCATGTGTTCCAGAGTCGTCTCCCAAGTCATCCGAGTCGACTCCTAGTTTGGCTGAGTCGACTCGTGAGAGAAATACAGAAAGTTGGATTTCTAGAACCTTGAAAACGAGCCGACCCCTAAGTGCCCGAGTCATCTCCAGCTGTTGGCGAGTCAACGCCAGTTTAGTCCGAGTCGACCCCAGAACAAGGCATGCACTTTAATTCAAATTTGGAACAGTGGCCGAGTCGTCTCCAGTAAAGCGCGAGTCAACTCCGATCCCAACGGATATATTGTCAGAATATGCAGATGGGTCAGAACGGCTCTAATCTCCTCTCTAACGGCTATTTTTCGAAGGAAATCACTTAAATAGCTAGAGTGAACAGTAGTAGATAAGAAGAGAGTTATTCCATTTGAGTATTAAAGGTTTTCAACCACCAAAAGCATCTCAAGAGCGAATCCAAGCAAAAGGAGGGAGTGTGCATTCAACTCAAACCAAAAAGGCTTTCTTCGCATTCAAAGCTCTACCAACTGTTCCCCATCCTCCGACTCATTCAAGAGGAGACTCAGAAATCGAGAAGCCCCACTTCCTCATCTCAAATCTGTTTGAGAGCTTCTAACTCAATATTGTTTATATTGTTTCATATTTGCTTTTCAGAAGCTCTACTTGTGAACTTTAAACTCTTGCTTTTTGTACTTGATTCAATCAGAGGATTGAATCAAGGGTTGCAAGATTTGTTGGTGAGCCAAAGATAAAACCAACGGTGTAAGGTTGTGGTTGGTGAACCGGAAAAAACCAACTGGGTTTGATTGTCACCCCGAAAAAACAATTGTTTGGTTCTAGTCGGTGAGCCTGTCAAAACCGACCGAGTTCGTTGTGATCTCGTGAAAACAATAAGTTTGGTTGTGAGCTTGCAAAACAACCGGCTGTAATCCTGGGGATTATAGTGAACTCCCAAGTGCGGCTTGGGGAGTGGACGTAGGAGCAAGTGTTGGCTCCGAACCACTATAAACCTCTCTGTGTTTGTATTGGTCTTTGTCTCTTTCTCTCTCTTCACTCATTGCATCTAGTGATCTAACTAATCCACTTGCAATAGATTTAGTTAATCACCCACCTAATTTTTAATTGGTCAATATTTAATCAAAACCCAATTCACTCCCCCTCTTGGGTTGTCTCCTTGGGCAACACAGACCTCCTATACGACCAAGGTCAGGGTAGGGGACGTCGCCCGGGTCCTGGAGTTGGATCATGAGGCCAGCCTGGATTGCGCTTGGGTCTGGCGATTTAGTCTACACCTGAGACTGGCTCTGTTCCTTTGAAAGGTGGTCTGGAATAGACTCCCGACGAGATCTGTCCTCAGCAGACGGGGGGAGCATACCTCCGCATAGTGTGTGGTGTGGGGATGACAATGTTGGGAATTGTGTCCCAAAGCCAATATTTTAATTGTAAGAAATTGGTGTATGTACATGTTCTATTAAAATGAATAAAAATTTATTCTAGCATTTTTCTATTCATCACAAGTGTTACATCTTCAAATTGAACTCCTGTGTATTGTGATGAAGTCCTTAGGACTAATTTAGTGGATAAAGAAGGTTTTATCATTTAGTCCTTAAACCAGTTCGCGACCAAATGATGAGCTGTCAATTGGACGATAGCTATGTCAAGTATAGGTCGTTGTGTGCCATTTAGTTGGTTGTCCTCTTAAACCAAGAAGTGTGGAGACACTGTATGGCATACAGATGAGATGTAGGAGTACATCGTCACTGAATAGTGACTCACCTGCGTAGCACTCCACTATCGGGAGTTAGCTAGCAAAGCATATGGGCATAAGTACCCCTTAGACTTGAGACCGTCATGGTGACTTGCAAGCAACTCACTGTACTTAGGCACTGGACGACCTGAATTTCTAATTCAGAGATCGGAAGGATGCTGGGTGCAATCAAGTACTCTCGAAGTCTGTGTATGAGTCAAGATGGGATTGACCGCTCCAGATTATAGGAGTTGATGTCTCGTTGTATTTCAATTCAGTAAAACCTTGGCCAAGGTAAACCAAGTGATAGATCACTTGATTTGATTATTTAACATACACTATGGATGACCGGACCCAGAGTTCGGCAGTCCACTCTGAGGTCATCTTGAGCATTGATGGTCATAGGGATGAATTATGCAATAACCATACGTCTAGGTTCTTAAATATTGCTTTGCATATTTGACCTATCCGGACGTCGGGTATCATTGCTAGATGGTCATCTCGATTAGTGCATGAAGTAGTTTATGTACTACCGGCTTAGTGTTCCAACCCATCGGAGTCACACACATTAGTCAAGCTAAGTAGGAAGGTCTTGACCCAATTTGATTAAAAATTAAATTATGGGTCATTTGGAATTTGGTTCTGTCTATGTTCAGCTAGCACTGAGCATGAGGTACATGCTAAATTTCAAGGATGAACAACTAATTAAGTCTGTATTCCGGGTCAATCAAGTTTCAATTAATGTAATTGAACTTGATCAGGACTCAATTGTTGAGATTGGGTTTGATTAAGTCTCAATTAGTATAATTGGGCTCGATCACGATTTAATTAAGATTTAATTTCGTATTTGTTCTGATCTAAGTCGGACTTGGATTGAGCCGAAACTGGACCCAATTGAATCTCCTATGAGTCGGACTCGTGTGGAAATTTTTCGGGTCAAAAATTCGTTCAAATGGGCTGCCAATTTAGTTTAGAATCAAATAGGCTAGCTTATGATCAAATGGGCTGACCCATTTGAATCAGAAGCTGACTTTTCTCATTTAAATTGGCTACTGACCGTGAATATTACTCATGGACCCGTGGACCACTCCCCCTCATGGACCATTAACACTTTTTCTGCGAGCCGCGACTCACACCGGGGATGCATGAAACAGAGAAGCTCTGTTCCACGCGTCCGCGGCCCTTTAGACCAGCGATTGCGCGGCCAACCGGCCACCGGCCAGACGGCCGACTGGACCGGAATGTGTGGTTTTGAACCGCCAACATTCCAGTTCAGTTTGATTTTTGAAATCCGACAATAATTGGTATTAATCGCTGTTTTTTTTCCACGGTTGTTTTTGAAACAATCGTTATCAAATTCATTCATATTCGATAATGAATGAATTCAATAACGCTCGGCCATTTACGCCTC
Organism: Phoenix dactylifera; assembly: GCF_009389715.1. Taxonomy (NCBI): domain Eukaryota; kingdom Viridiplantae; phylum Streptophyta; class Magnoliopsida; order Arecales; family Arecaceae; genus Phoenix; species Phoenix dactylifera. The sequence goes on from NW_024069731.1 coordinate 12,961, forward strand.
TTAACTCTCAGCATTGGCCTATATGTAGGCCACCGTTTCCTCTCGAAAGGAGAGAGAGAGAATTTTTCTTGGGAAGAAAACGTCAGACAGAGAGAGGTTGATTCTGTGAAGAAGAAGAAGAGAGAGGAAGGAGTCCTTTCTGTCTGGTGGTTTGGAGTTCGGCCCAGGTCCGGTGTCCTCTCCTCCCTTCCATTCCCTCTGTGATCAGGATCAAGAGACGGGCGTCTGTTCTCAGGCATGCTGTGAAGAACGGGAGAAAAGAAACCGAAGAAAGAAAGAAAGAGAAGAAAGAAAGAAACAGAAAAGAGAAGGTCATTTTTCTGGATTTCCTTTCTTCCAAGGGTCCTTTTGCAAAAGATTGTTTTGCACGAGTAAAGACATCATCCAACCTTATTGCGAAGCTTGACGTGCATGCGAAGTAGAGGGCTTGCAGATTCAGGCCTCGCAGAGCTACCTTCAGGGATTCAGATCTAGATTACCTCGACTAACTTCCGCTGCGGGCTTGAGATAATTTTACATAAAAGTTAAATTTAATATTTATAATTGTTATAAATAAAATAAATAAAAAATTTTAAAACTGATTTTCATGCCTGGCGTTCGATTTTATCGGACAACTCGGAAAATTTTCCCTTCAACTGGTATCAGAGCTAGGTTGGCCGATGGAATTGGCCTATAACATCTAGAATTATGCATGATTTAATTTTTAAATTTAGATTAGATCTAGATTTATTGATAAAATATCAATCTTGTGCTGAATTATAAGGTTGTCCTACTATAAGGTTAACCCCTTATAGTGAAAAGGTTGTCCTAGCACAAAATTGAGATTAATTTGTATCATAAAATAAATAGTTTATTTTTGTGAAATTATGTATAATTGATGTTTATAAAATTTCAGTTTTAAATTTATTATGACCACAAAGTTTAAATATAAATTGTTTATATTTGGAATAAATTGACACCTTGAATCCATGATCATAATACATTTAATTAAGAATTAAATGTTGAATTTAAATTTTAAAATTTGAATTTCAAATAAAGATTTAGAATTCAAAATTTGAAATTTGAATTAAAATTTAAATTTGAACATGGGATTTGGGGCATGGGTTAGCACAATCAGATTAGTTGACTAGGTTAGACCTAATCATGAAATCAAATTGAAATGGACTAACTTAAGAAACATGATTTAATCTAATCAATTATTGAACTAGATTAAATCAAGGTTTATAAAATGATCAAACTCAATAGTTGTAGTTTATCATATCCAAACATTTCAATTGGATCTGATTGTGGCTCAGTGGTTGAGCCCGAGTTCCCAAGGATAACTTAAATCAACTTGATAAACCAATTGGTGTCTAAGGTAAGTCGGCATTTGATCATGGTTTTTAATTGGGGCTACCTCTTACCTGGCCAACATAGTTGGTGCCTAGAAAAGAGGTTAATGGCGTAACCCTCCCATAATCTCTCTTACCTGGCCAATTTGGTCGATCAAGTTTTGATTAAGCTACCTTGAGACTTGGCACTCACCCATGCCATTAAGTAAAATCAGTGTGACTGATTTTGGTGTCTAATAGACCAATAAGAGCTAGTCCTCTGTATGATTTGGTGAAGTCAATGGGAGAATTTAGAATTATCGGTCAGTGTCACATATCAATTAAAATCCTTTAAATTATTAGGTCCTTAAAATGATAAAGTTATATAGATAACTAGATCATAGCCTCCCATTAAGGTGAATGATAATGGGTCCAATATTACAATTGAACATGCAGGACGCTTCCGTCTGGTGTTCCTCTGAATACTGGAATTATCCTTCATTATATGATAGCTTTTTGAGTTATCTAATTATGATTAGGTTGGTCGAGCCTTCCTCGGGCCTAATCATACATTAGGTAGTGTCATCGAGTTAGTTCATTAATAGTTGGACCTAACCAGGATTTTCAGTGGAGGCCTCCGCCTACTGATTACCACCTGGGGCAAAATTGATTACTAGAAATTGTTTAAAGAACCAATTGGTAATGTACCTACTCTTAGATGCACATGGGTTGGCCGAGCCTTCCTCGGGCCCGTATGCAATCTATGCGGATTCTAGTACCCACTAGGGAATTAAAGTAATTCCTCGAATTAAAGGTAGAGGCTATTAATTCGATTAAAATAGTGGGAGAAAACTTTAAACTAAAGTCCAAGTCTTTAGGATTAAATAAGTCATATACTGATTAGTTGGGTTTTCCTTTATTTTTCAAATATGGCTAACTCATTGTCCCTCCGAACACTATTAGACAATGATAAGCTTAATGGACCTAACTTCAATAGCTGGTATCGAAAGTTGAAAATAGTATTAGAGCATGAGCGGATCCTGTATGTGATATCGGATTCTGCACCTGAGGAACCTGCAGCCAATGCACCACGTGCAATCAGAGACACTTATCAAAAGTGGCTCAACGATCGCACTACAGTGCGCTGCATCATGAGGGCCTCGATGAATGACGAGTTTAGTCGTAAATTCAAGGAAGCGCAGCTAGTGAAAATCCTTCAAATGTTGAAGGAGTCTTTCGGCACACCTGATAATGTCGAACGACATAAGACCTCCTGCGCTATATTCAATGCCCGCATGAGGGAAGGGGCATCAGTCACCGATCATGTATTGTACATGGTCGAACAAATCGATCGCCTGAGTAAACTTGGCTTTCCTTTGCACGAGCAATTGGGCAAGAACACCATTTTGAACTCACTTCCCAAGTCCTATCTGACCTTCCTTAGTCATTATAGAATGACTAAACCTGAAGTATCCTATCATGGTTTGCTAGGTTTACTGCAGACCTATGAGAAGGATCACCAACTCAAAAAGGAGTCGGTGAATGTGGTAGGTGGGACTTCTGCAGGACTTTCTTCCTTTAAGAAAGAAAAGAAGAAGAAGGTGCAGAAAGCTCGTGCTGGGGTCTCTAAGCGCAGCCAGACTAAGAAGCATAAAGCTGATAAGAGCAAGGCAGAGTGCTTCTTCTGTAAGAAGATGGGTCATTGGAAGCGGAACTGTCCGGCTTACATAGCGTCCCTTGATCCAAACAGGCCTAAGAAGAAAAAGCAGCAAACAGTTGCTACACAAGGTAATTATATGATAACACCTTGTAATTTTTCTATTTATGATTCTACTGCTTGGGTATTGGATATCGAAAGTCCAATTAATATTTGCAATTCGTTGCAGGGATTTCAAGTTAGTAGAAGATTCAAGAATGGCGAAAGATTCCTGAACGTTGGAGATGGAAGATCTGTTCCAATCCTAGATTTAGGAGCCATTAAGCTTGTTTTTAAATCTAGAGTAGTCATATTAGATGATTGTCATTATTGTCCAGCATTTTTGATGAATGTCATCTCTGTAGGTCTTTTGGCCAAAAATGGTTATTGTTTATCAATAAAAGAAAATTTTTGTGATATCATTCTGAATGGTATTAAAATTTTTCGTGGACAATTGACACATGACATTTATACTCTATCACTGCCTGTGAATATAATGTACACTTCTAATAAACGCCCTAAGTTAGATAATGTCAATGAAGCCTATTTGTGACATTGCCGGCTAGGTCACATAAATAAAAACAGGATAAACAAGTTAGCCCAACAGGGCATTTTAGAAATCAATGATTGTGAATCATTGCCAACTTGTGAATCCTATCTTCTGGGTAAGATGGCCACACTTTTTTCTGGAAAGGGTGAACGAGCCAACGATGTTCTTGGCCTCATACATACTGATGTATGTGGACCCATGAACGTAAGTGCCAAAGGTGGTTATGCCTACTTCATAACCTTCACAGATGACCTATCTAGGTATGGGTATATCTATCTAATGAAGCATAAGTCGGAATCATTTGAAATGTTCAAACGATTTCGTAATGAAGTAGAAAAACAGACTAGAAAAAGTATTAAGATCCTTCGGTCAGACCGAGGAGGAGAATACATTTCCGGTGATTTCTTGACTTATCTAGAGGAGAATGAGATTCTCTCATAATGGACCCCTCCAGGAACACCTCAGCACAATGGTGTATCCGAAAGGAGGAATCAAACTCTGTTAGACATGGTTTGATCCAGGATGGGGTTTACTAGTCTGCCTTTATCTTTTTGGGGTTATGCTTTAGAGTCTGCGTATATAATACTAAATAAGGTTCCAAGTAAGTCCGTTGAGAAGACTCCATATGAGATATGGACTGGGCGTAAGCTGACACTTTCATACCTTAGGGTTTGGGAATATCCGGCTTATGTTAAACGTTCTCAAACTGACAAACTTGGTCCTAGGTCCGATAAGTGTTATTTTGTAGGGTACCCCAAGGAAACTAGGGGCTATTACTTCTACCTTCCTAATAAACAAAAGGTGTTCGTAGGACTTAAGGCAACCTTTTTGGAAAGGAAATTCCTTAGTGAAGGAATTGTTGCCTCTAAGGTTGAATTTAGTGAAGTTCAGCAGGTGGAAGATTTAACACAATCTATTGAACCCACAGAACCAGATTCAATTAGATCAAATCCGGAGCCCAATGTAGAAGCACCATTAAGACGATCAGGTAGAGTACCGCGTCAAGTGGACAGATACTATGGTTTCTTGGTCCAAGACGCAGATCCATTGAGCTCGATGAGAACAATAAGGATCCGATCACTTATATGGATGCTATGCAGAGGTCCGACTCGAGTTATGGCTTAACGCCATGAGATCCGAAATGGAATCCATGGAAATCAATAGTGTATGGACACTAGTTGATCCATTCGAAGGGATAAAACCCATAGGGTACAAATGGATCTTCAAAAGAAAGAGAGGCGCAGACGGAAAGGTGGAGACCTATAAAGCCCGTTTGGTTGCCAAGGGGTATCGTCAATATTATGGTATCGACTATGAGGAGACTTTTTTCCCTATGGCAATGCTAAAATCTATTCGGATCATGCTTGCTATAACAACATATATGGATTATGAAATCTGGCAAATGGATGTGAAAACAACTTTTCTAAATGGAGAGCTGGAAGAAGAGGTGTATATGATACAACTTGAGGGTTTCACATCCACAAATGAGTCCAAAGTATGCAAGCTACAAAAGTCCATTTATGGACTTAAGCAAGCTTCTCGAAATTGGAACATACGTTTCGATAAAACTATCAAAACGTATGGCTTCGTTAAGAACGAATAAGAACCTTATGTCTACAAGTGGGCTAATGGTTCAGTGATCACATTCCTTGTCTTGTATGTGGATGACATTCTCCTAATTGGGAATAACAACCCTGCATTACAAAATGTAAAACTCTGGTTGTCATCACAGTTCTCCATGAAGGATCTGGGAGAAGCATGCTACATCCTAGGGATGAAAATCTATAGAGATAGGTCTAAGAGGTTGCTTGTATTGTCCCAATCCACGTACATCGATACTATGTTGAAGCGGTTCAACATGGAGAATTCCAAAAAGGGCTATCTTCCGATAGGCCAAGAAATTTCTCTCTCTAAGAAAGATTGTCCGACAACTTCCGAAGAGAAAGAGCGTATGAGTAGAATCCCACATGCTTCTGCAGTGGGATCTATCATGTACGCCATGATATGTACGAGACCAGATGTTGCTTACTCTTTAGCAGTAGCGAGTAGGTATCAGTCTGATCCGGATAAGAACCATTGGAAGGTGGTGAAAACCATCCTTAAGTATTTGAGAAATATTAAGGACCAATGGTTAATCTATGGAGAATCTGACTTAAAACTTGTGGGGTTTACAGACTCCAGTTTTCAGTCAGATCATGATGACAGTAAGAGTATGTCAGGATTTGTGTTTACTTTGAATGAAGGAGCAGTCTGCTAGAAAAGTTTCAAGCAGCATTCCATAGCCGATTCTGCATGCGAAGCAGAATATGTTGTTGCATCAGATGCCGCAAAGGAAGCTATTTGGATCAAGAAGTTCATAAATCAACTTGGTGTTGCTCCTTCAATCAACGGTCCAGTTCTTTTGTATTGTGACAATACTAGAGCCATTGCATAAGCAAAGGAGTCAAAGTCTCACCATAAGAACAAGCACATTCTACGTCGCTACCACCTGGTACAAGAGATCGTGGAACGAGGTGACGTCAATCTTCAGAAGATCCATGGAAAGGAGAACCTAGCTGATCCATTCACTAAAACCCTTTTTGTAAAGGAGTTCGATTATCACAAATCGAAAATGGATATAAGATACTGTACAAAGTGGGTATAAGATAATGTACAAATTGGCTTTAGTCCAAGTGGGAGTTGTTGGAAATTGTGTCCCAAAGCCAATTTTTTAATTGTAAGAAATTGGTGTATGTATATGTTTTATTAAAATGAATAAAAATTTATTTTGGCATTTTTCTATTCATCACAAGTGTTACATCTTCAAATTGAACTCCTGTGTATTGTGATGAAGTCCTTAGGACTAATTTAGTGGATAAAGAAGGTTTTATCATTTAGTCCTTAAACCAGTTCGCGACCAAATGATGAGCTGTTAATTGGACGATAACTATGTCAAGTATAGGTCGTTGTATACCATTTAGTTGGTTGTCCTCTTAAATCAAGAAATGTAGAGATACTGTATGGCATACAGGTGAGATGTAGGAGTACATCGTCACTGAACAGTGACTCACCTGTGTAGCACTCCACTGTCGGAAGTTAGCTAGCAAAGTGTATGGACATAAGTACCCCTTAGATCTGAGACTGTCACGGTGACTTGCAAGCAACTCACTGTACTTAGGCATTGGACGATCTGAATTTCTAATTCAGGGATCGTGTTGCCCAGATAGACAACCCAAGAGGGGGGGTGAATTGGGTCTTAAAATAATTATAGCAATTAAAAGGTTTGTGAATAACTAATTAATGCTTTTTGCAAGTGGATTAATTAGATGCTATGTGCAGTGTATGAAATGAAAGTAAGAGACAACAAGACAATCACAAACACAAGGAAATTTATAGTGGTTCGGAGCTAACCCTTGCTCCTACGTCTACTCCCCAAGCCTCGCTTGGGAATTTACTATAACCCCTCGGATTACAGCCGGTTGTTTTACAAGCTCACAACCTAACTTGTTGTTTTACGAGATCACAACGAACTCGGTCGGTTTTTTCAGGCTCACCGACTAGAACCACCCGATTGTTTTCTCGGGATCACAATCAAACCCTTACACCGTTGGTTTCAACCTAGGCTCACCAACAAACCTTTACACCCTTGATTCAATCCCCTGATTGAATCAAGTAAGGAACAAATGGTTTGAACAAAAGCTAACAGAAAAATAAAGCTTCTTAACAAGCAGATATTCAGTGATATAAATAAGAGAGAAGTTAAGAGCCCTCAAACAAATTTATGAAGATGTAGAGGAGGGCTTCTCGAACTCGGGGTCTCCTCTTGAGTGTCTCGAAGACTTGATGACTGAAGAAGACTTCTTTAATGCTGGGAAGAGTTGGTTGGATGGAGTTTAATGCCCCTCTTCCTTCTTTTCCTTTGAAATCCTTTGGTAGGTGAAGATTCTTTTTTTTCTTTGAATGGAATGTCACTTCTCTACCTTGCTACAGTTCTCTGTGGCTATTTAAGCCATTGCCCACGGAAACTAGCCGTTAGACACAATCTTCTAGCCGTTCTGCACATTCTGCACATCCTGACAATGTTTCCGTTGGGATCGGAGTCGACTCGCGCGATCTGGAGTCGACTCGGCTGCAGCAGGAGTCGACTCATGCTTTTCTGGAGTCGGCTCGGCAACTGTTCCGAATTTGAATTAAAGTGCTCTTCTCGACTGGGAGTCGACTCGACTTAACCCGGAGTCGACTCCCCAAAGTCTGGAGTTGACCTGGCACTTTTGGAGTCGACTCATTCCAAGAAATCCATAGATTGTATTCTTCAACTTTGCTCACTTGAGTCGACTCGGAAATTTTGGGAGTCGACTCGGCGCTCAGAGTCCGAACTCCCGATCTTCTGTCTTTTGACTCGTGCCGTCCTGGAGTCGACTCAAACTATTTCGGAGTCGACTCGGCTCTCAGTATCCGAAAAACAGTCTTCTGTCTTTTTGAGGTAGCGCTGTCTTGGAGTCGACTCGAACTGTCTTGGAGTCGACTCGCCTCTCAGAGACGAAAATACTATCTTCTGTCTTTTTGGGGTCGCACTGTCTTGGAGTCGACTCGAACTGTCTTGGAGTCGACTCGCCTCTCAGAGACGAAAATACTGTCTTCTGTCTTTTTGGGGTCGCGCTGTCTTGGAGTCGACTCGGACTTTGCGGGAGTCGACTCGGCTCTCAGTGTCTGAAAGTTGCTCTCTGACTTTTGCCTTGTATCACACTGGGAGTCGACTCTCGCTTCCTTTGGAGTCGACCTGCCAACCATCGGAGTCGACTCGAGTTCCTTAAGAGTCGACTCGGCTCTCAGGGTCCAAAATAACTTCTCTGTCTTTCTGTCTGTAACTCCCTGGAGTCGACTCGTACTACCCTGGAGTCGACTCGGCAGTATCGGAGTCGACTTGCGTTCTTCAGGAGTCGACTCGTTGACAGGTTTTGAGTTGGATCTTTCTGTTCGTCTGTCTGTTCTCAGTCGGAGTCGACTCGTAATGTACAGGAGTCGACTCGAGCCTGTGCCAGTGCTTCTGATACGCTTGGAGTCGACTCGTAATCTCCCGGAGTCGACTCGAGTCTCAGACTTTGGTTCAAATTGACTTCTTAACTTATCCAAAATGTCTTGAACCAAATCTAGAGACACTTAACCATAAATTTACAAGAATTTCACTGAAACACTAGATTGAATTCATTAGTAAACATAAGATATACTCAAATGCTTTGAGCTCATCAAAATCAAATAGGGTTATAATCAATCACTCCACAATCTCCCCCTTTTTGATGATGACAAAACATTGAGTATATGTAAAGTGAATTGCTCAACAAACAAGAAGATTTATAGTAAAATTTTAAAATGAATTCAAGTGTCTAGTTATTTTAATTTATCCAAAACTGAAAGGTGTGAAACAGTAAATTTTGAAGTTAAAGCTCCCCCTTTCATTTGGAATTATATAAGCCTTCATGTCATGCAATCAATTGTTTGGCTTATATATATTTAATGAGTTTGCTTTCTTAAAAATTCAGATTCTCCCCCTCAACACATGCATTCAACTTTGTTTTGATTCTCTAAAATTTCTTTTAGTGTATTGAAGCTTTTGAACTTAAATTTTCGGTTTTTAGAGGGAAATCTGCCAATTTGTTCTTGAGTATGATTCAACTAATCTCCGAATATCCCTTGAATAGATTTTGGAGATTACTCCGTTAGGAGCCCCAACAGAGAGATAATGAGCCTCGAGGTATCGAATCCACTAAGAGCAAATTATTGTGTGTTTTAAAAGTTTGCTTTTTATTGATTTTCATTGATTCCCTTTACATGTCTATTTAATATATTTTCTCCCCCTTTTTGTCATCATAGCAAAAAGGAAGAAAGCACATCACACAAGCAATAGAGATTAAATTTGCACAGTATTGAAGAAAATTGTCTACTCATTGTATTGATTGTATATGTAGGTACACTTGTAGATACAAAGAGTAAAGCAGTAAGTACATGTCAAAATGAAAAAGCAAGCTAGGGCTTCTTTAAGGAGGATGTGGCTCCCTTGCTCAGTCTTGATTGTTCCATAAGTAGACTGACCCCATCTGTGACGTTCCCTAGCTGCGTGATGATCGCCGAGGTGGCCCTACTGTGGATCGAGGAGAGCTCAGTCAGACTCTCCTGAAGGGTATCCAACTTGGAGATCAACACATTCGCCAAACGCTCGGCCCTCTGACTCTGGCTGCCCAAGTCGTGTCGGATGTCATCTCGCATCTTTCTTGTGTTGCTTGTGACATCACTCATATTTGAGAACTAGGCTTGTATAAGGCTTCTGACGTTGTAAATCTCTTCCCTCAGATGAGCCGTCATCTCGGTCACGGCTGACAATGAGGGAACCAATGCAGAAGAGGGGGCAGTGGCTGGACCTCGGAGCTCCCTCAGTAGGTCGTCCCGAAGATCCTGCACGATCTCCTGCCGCAGCTTCCGGAGCTGCTCAGGAGAGATCCGGACCTCTAGTGGCTGAGTAGGAGGTGCTGAAGAGGAGGGTCCGGCTGAAGTGGATGGTGCTGAGGTGGAGGGATAGGTGGGAAAGTCAGAATCATGATCAGGGCTGGGCGAGTGTCGAGTAGTAGGTGTGGAAGAGGATGATTTCCTGACCCAGACTCCCTCAACCTTATCAAATTCCATCCTGTGAAGGGTTCCCTCACCCATGCGATCTGTATATCGCAGTGCGCGAGAGGGTTCCCCCTCAGGAATGGGGACCTCGGACTCCCTAAAAATCAGGGTATACAACATCCCATATGGAAGGGTGAGCCTAGGTTTGTCTAGTGGCTCACATAGGTATTTGTAGATCAGCTTAGGAAAGTTAATTGGGGTATCTTGGAGAATATATTACATTAGGGCTAGGTCCCTCTCGAATACAAAGTCAAAGCGGCCGGTCTTGGGAAAGAGGGTCCTAGATATAATACTCAGGAGGAGCCGCATTTCAACTGAAAGCTGACTAGCGGACACCTCATCTAGTGGGGACTGGGGTGGACTCCCTAATATGGCCGTAAGGGCCTCAGTCCTATCGGCCGGGTGAGTGGGAAACACCCCTACTTGGGGAAGATGTAGGATTTGTGCTATAAAATCCTCTGAAATGAATAAAGGGACACCGGCTACGGTTCCCTGTATCCCACCATTACCCCTAGAAACTGTCCCATAAAACTCCCTTACTAGCCCCCGGTAAGTAGGGAGATCCAGGGAGCAAAGCAACTCTAATCCTTGGGCCCTCAACCTATGCCCTATTGTGAAGCCTTCCCGGGAGAGATAGTCGAAGTTGACATATCTCCCGGTGGAGACCGCCTTCCCGGCGCACGGACGCGAGGGAACCGGCCTCGGCGGGGAAGGAACCAGAGGTTGTGGCCTCACGCGTTCATTCCGAGCCTTGGACCGTCGCTCGGCGCCGCTCGCGGATTGAGGCCTCTTCCGGCTCGGGACAACTACCTTACGAGGCATAGTAGACCTAGAGAGGGGGAAAAGTCCTAATGGTCGGAAGAAGCTCGACGGAAAAGCCCTAATGGAGGTCGGAGACGGCTCTAGGGTTTGTGAACAGTGGAGGCGGTGAATAGAAGTGTTGATTAAACGCTTCGATTAGGGTTAAAACATCGGATTCCCGACCGCGAGTCGACTCCAGTAAGTCGCGAGTCGACTCGACCTCGAGTCGACTCCAAAATATGCGCGAGTCGACTCCCCATATGTTGCCATCGACCTCGAGTCGACTCCCATCTGTGTGCGAGTCGACTCCCCCTCATGAGCCGACTCTGAAACGTATCCGAGTCGACTCGAACTCTGGCACGCACCTAAAAATCATGCTATTTTCGTGCCAAACAAGGGATAATCACTAAGTTTATGATCTGATTTGATAATCATCGATGAGAGACTCTATATTTAACACAACCTAATCATCAAAATCAATGAACTAGAAGAGAACATCACTAGGATGGATCAATCACTCCTAATCCTCTCCTAAGCACACTAAATCTCTCTTCACTCAAGGGTTTTGTAAAGATGTCAGCTAGTTGATCATCAGTGCAAATAAATTAAAGTGTAACATCACCATTCAGTACATGATCTCTTATGAAGTGATGTCTTATTTCAATGTGTTTGGTTCTTGAGTGCTGAATTGGATTCTTAGTTAAGTTAATAGCACTTGTATTGTCACAATTAATGGAAATTTTATCTTGTTTAATTCCATAATCTTCCAGTTGTTGTTTGATCCACATGATTTGAGCACAACAACTCCCGGCAGCAACATATTCAGCTTCAGCAGTAGATAATGCAACCGAGTTTTGTTTCTTGCTAAACCATGGGATTAAATTTTCTCCTAAGAATTGACATGACCCGCTGGTGCTTTTTCTATCAAGTTTACAACCAGCAAAGTCTGAATCTGTGTATCCTATAAGTTCAGGCTAGATTCTTTAGAATACCATAAAACCTATATTTTTTGTTCCTATTAGGTATTTAAAGATTCTCTTGACTGCAATTAGATGAGATTTCTTAGGATTAGACTGATATCTAGCACACATGCATACACTAAACATGATATCAGGTCTACTTGCAGTGAGATACAATAAAGATCCTATCATATCTCTATACATCTTTTGATCTACAGATTTACCTGATTCATCTTGGTCTAGTTTGCATGATGAGCTCATGGGTGTGCTGATTGACTTGTTTCCCTCCATATCAAACTTCTTAAGCATCTCCTTGATGTATTTAGCTTGATTGATGAAGATCCCTTCTTCAGATTGTTTGATTTGAAGCCCGAGGAAATAGTTCAGCTCTCCCATCATGCTCATTTCAAACTCACTCTGCATCAAGTCAGCAAATTTTTCGCAGAGGCGATTGTTAGTAGCACCGAAAATAATATCATCAACATAAATCTGCACTACTAACATTTCTTTATTTTTCTTCTTTAAAAACAGTGTTGTATCTACATTTCTCCTAGAGAACTCATGATCTAGTAGAAATTTGCTAAGTCTTTCATACCATGCTCTAGGTGCTTGTTTCAAACCATAAAGTGCTTTGTTCAATTTATACACATGATTAGGGTATTGATGATTTTCAAAACCAGGAGGTTGTTCTACATACACCTCCTCATTAATATACCCATTCAAAAAATGCACTTTTTACATCCATTTGAAATAATTTGAAATCCTTAGAGCATGCGAATGCTAGTAATAATCTAATTGCCTCAAGTCTAGCTACAGGAGCAAAGGTTTCATCAAAATCTATACCTTCTTCTTGATTATAGCCCTTTGCTACTAGTCTAGCCTTATTCCTAATTATAATTTCATTTTCATCAAGTTTATTTTTATATATCCATTTGGTACCTATAATTGAATATTTAGAGGGTCGTTCAACTAGGTTCCATACCTTGTTTCTAGTAAATTGGTTTAGTTCTTCTTGCATTGCATTTATCCAATTTACATCTTTTTCAGCTTCTTCTATGTGTTTGGGTTCAAAATGTGAGACAAAAGCTAGATGATTATTTAAGTTCCTAAGAGATGCTCTAGTCCTAACAGGTTGAGATGGATCATCTAAAATTAATTCCTTAGGATGCCCATGAGCATACTTCCAAGCCTTAGTCAGCCCATGATCCACAATAGCCTCTTGGCTTGATGATGCATTTCTAATTAATTTTTGTTCATCTTCTTGTAATGTCATCTCATCAATCTTTTCTTCAAGAATTTCAGCATCATCATCAAGATCAACTCTCTTGCTAGAAGAGATATCACTAGAATCATCAAAAACAACATGTATAGATTCTTCAATAACAAGGGTTCTTTTATTAAAAACTCTATAGGCTTTACTAGTTGTAGAATATCCCAAAAATATACCCTCATCAGATTTAGAGTCAAATTTACCTAAATTATCTTTCCCATTATTATGAACAAAACACCTACATCCAAAGACATGAAAATAGTTTACTTTTGGTTTTCTATTTTTCCAAAGTTCATATGGTATTTTCTTTATAATGGGTCTCAATAAAACTCTATTTAATATATGACATGAGGTATTAATGGCTTCTCCCCAAAAGTACTTAGGGAGGTTACTTTCACATAGCATGGTTCTAGCCATTTCCTCTAGGGTTCTATTTTTCCTTTCTACAACTCCATTTTGTTGTGGTGTTCTAGGTGCAGAAAAATTATGAGTTATTCCCTTTTTATTGCAAAATTCATCAAATAGATGATTTTCAAATTCCGTTCCATGATCACTTCTAATAGCTATGACTGAAGTATCTCTAGCATTTGTTACTTCTTTATGAAATTTCTTAAATACTGAAAATGCTTGATCTTTATGAGCTAAGAACATGACTCAAGTATATCTAGAAAAATCATCTACAATAACTAGATTATATTTATTTCCACCTAGACTTGTGGTTCTAGTTGGTCCGAATAGATCCATGTGTAGTAGTTCTAGAGGTCTAGAGGTAGAGACACAATTTATGGATTTAAATGAGTTCCTTGATTGTTTGCCATATTGACAAGCTTCACATATTTTATTCTTCTCAAACTTTAGTTTTGGCAAACCTATCACGGAATCTCTTTTAACTAGTTTTGATATTGTGTCCATACTTGCATGACCCAACTTACGGTGCCATAACCAACTAGCATCATTATCCTTAGTTTCATTAACAACTAAACATGGGTTATGTTTGGCAAGATCCTTAAGGTCTACTACATACACATTCCCACGTCTTATTCCTTTAAAAACTAAACTGTTGTCATTTGAGTTGGTTATGATGCATAAAGATGGTTTGAACAAAACATCAAAACCTCTATCACACAATTGACTAATGCTAAGTAGATTATGCTTAAGATCATCAATATATCTAACATTATCAATAAAGGTTGAAAAGATGATTTGTACTTTACCTATACCAATGATGTGACCTTGGTTATTGTCTCCAAATGTCACAGCACCTCCCTTCTTAGGCTCAAGGGTGAAGAATTGGTCTTTGTCACCCGTCATGTATCTTGAGCAGCCACTATCCAAGTACCAACAATTTTTGTCGACCTTGGCTGCAAGACACTCCTACACAAGCAAATCATACAATTTTAGGTACCCAAGTTTTCTTGGGTCCTTCATGGTTAGTAATGTTGGTTCCTTTTGGAATCCAAACCCTTTTAATTTTTCTCTTAGTTTTTCCTTTTCTATAATCACACACATTTGCTTTATGTCCTAATGTTCCACAGCAAAAACATGTTATTTTCTTAGTTTTGCTTTCCCCAGCTTTTACAAAGAAATTACTAAGGAGCTTTTGCTTATTTTTAGGTTTATACCCTAAACCAGCTCTATTGAACACAGCTCGTTGACTTTTAAGTATCATTTCTAATTTTTCTGAGCTATATGTAAATTTTTCTACAAAAGGCTTGTACTTTTCAAGTTCTAGTGCCAATTTTTGTTTTTCTATTTTTAGTCCATTTAGGTCTTTTGTGAGACTCTCTTTTATGATTTGTTTATTGTTTTTAAGTTCTAATATTTCTTTGGTTAGTCTTTCGTTATCTTTAATTAAGGCACTAGTCTTTTGAATTAACATTTGGTTGCTTGTCTTAAGTTCTGAATTTTCTTTAATGATAACATCTTTATCCTTAATTAATGTATCGTACTTACGGAGGTGAATTTGGTTAGTTAGTTTCAACTCTTTGTTCTTAAGGTTTATTGTCTTATACTCGTCCATTAATTCATTGAAAGCATCATATAATTCATCAAAGGTAAAGTCTAAATGTGTTTCGGATGTTACCTCATTGTCGTTAGCCATAAAACATAGGTTGGCCTTTTCTTCTTGTTCCTCATCCGATGATGATGATGATGTATCGGAGTCCGATAGTGTGGAGACGAGGACTTTCTTTTCTTGTACTTGCTCTCCTTCTTCAGCAAAGGACACTCAGCTCTGAAATGCCCCGGCTTCTTACACTCATAACATCCGATCCCCTCATTTTCCCTTTCCTTATCTTTATCCTTGTGATAGGAGCTTGAGGGGCCTCTCCTTTGATGAGAGGACTTCTTCCGGTTGATGAATCTACGGAATTTTCTTACAAGGAGAGCCTCATCATCATCTCCCTCATTGTCTTCCTCTTCACTGCTACTGCTGCAAGACAAATCTTTGTGAGTGGAAACAAATTTTAGTGCTATTACCTTTTTCGTGTGAGAGGACTCTTCTTCATTGTGTTGTTTCATTGTTAGCTCATGCGTCATGAGGGATCCAAGTAGCTCCTCGAGTGGCAGCTTGTTTAAGTCCTTGGCTTCTTGGATTGCCATCACCTTGGCTTCCCATGACCTTGGTAGACAACGAAGAATCTTCCTGACAAGCTCACTGTTAGTATAATTTTTGCCAAGGCTTTTTTAGGCCATTGACCATGTCAGTAAATCTAGTGAACATGCAAGTGATTGTTTCATTAGAATCCATTTTAAATAATTCATACTTATGAACTAATATATTTATTTTGGATTCTTTTACTTGATTTGTGCCCTCGTGGGTCACTTCAAGTCTATCCCAAATCTCTTTTACAGAAATGCAAGTAGAGACTCTATTGAATTCATTTCTATCTAAAGCACAATAAAGCACATTCATGGCTTTGGCATTTAGTTGTGCCTTCCTTATGTCATTGTCATCCCAATCCTTTTCAAGCTTGGGTACAGTGACACCCTCTACATAAATGGATGGGATGTATGGTCCATTTAGTATGGTGGTCCACATCTCATAGTCTTGGGCTTGGATAAATATTCTCATCCTAGCCTTCCAATATGAGTAGTCGGATCCATTAAAAAATGAAGGTCTATGGGTGGACTGGCCCTCAATATGAGAAGATCCAAATGGGGTTGTCATTTTGATCTTTTACTCTTTAGGTAATAGAGTTCCGGCTCTGATACCACTTGTTGCCCAGATAGACAACCCAAGAGGGAGGATGAATTGGGTCTTAAAATAATTATAGCAATTAAAAGGTTTGTGAATAACTAATTAATGCTTTTTGCAAGTGGATTAATTAGATGCTGTTACGGGGGAACTTAGCCACCATGCCCCACGTGACCGGCACGCGCGCCCAGGAAGACTACGGCTGCCCCTTGATCCAGCAATCCGACCTCGGGTCGGATATCTTCGGCTCCGCAGCTCGACACCGAGTCGGCTGCCCCTTGATCCAGCAGTCCGACCTCGGGTCGGATATCTTCGGCTCCGCAGTCCGACCCCGAGTCGGCTGCCCCTTGATCCAGCAATCCGACCTCGGGTCGGATATCTTCGGCTCCGCAGCCCGACCCCGAGTCGGCTGCCCCTTGATCCAGCAGTCCGACCCCGAGTCGGTTGCCCCTTGATCCAGCAATCCGACCTCGGGTCGGCAATCTCTTGACAACAACAGACTGTTCTCCTGAGGCACGCCGCGGCCCCCTGCTCCACTACTCCCTGCAACGGCCGAATCCGGCGCTGCCTCACGATCCCCTGTAACAACCGTACAAAGCGGAGCTCCACTACGCCCTGCCATGGGCCGTACCCGGCGCTGCCCCACGACGTCCTGTAACGGCCACGTCAGTGGCAACCCCATCGTGCCACACGATGACCAATCCCCAGAAAAACCCCCCAGCCTGATGTATATGGGGCTGGGGGGGAAGGGGGAGGGTAAGCAAGATTCTCCATAGCATCATCCTACCTGCTACCTCTCCTTCTCCTTCGATTTCCTCTAACTTGATCGTCGGAGGGCCCCCACTACCCCAGTGGTGGTGCGAGGCTTGCTTGCAGGTTTCCCGGCGGAAGGTGGAGCGCAACCAAAGCAATTCAAAGGGAACCCCGTTCACACCGCTGTGCCAATCGTTCTCGGTTTGGACCCCCAGCAACAGTTGGCGCTAGAGGAAGGGCCCGGATCTCAGAGCGATCGTAATGGCACGGCGAGGTGGTCGTGGAGCTTCCAATGCTTCCGGTCGCGGGGCCTCTCGCGCCACTGGCCGGGAGGCCGCTGCATCTCCAACACGCTCTCAGCAACACTCCACCGCCCCACCGCCCATTCAGATGGTCGAAGCCGCCCAGTTCGACCAGCTAACCCAGCAGGTTCGCACCCTCGCGGAGGCGGTGCAGAATCTGCAGGGTGCGATGTCCCGGGCGCCGCAGCAGGCTCAGGAGCCGCCGCTGCCTGAGCGTTCGCCTGTCCTCCTCAACCCGCGCTCCTTCCTCTCCCATGGGGAGGAGCGCCGGCGCGAGGAGGATTCTTGAGCACGCTCCATTCTGCTGGGACCTTCCCACCGGAGCTGCGCGGGGTACGAGAGGCGGGCCCCGGGCGCGTTCCCAGACCCCCCAGTCCTCGAGGAACCCGCGCTCCAGTCGGTCCCCCTCTCGCCGCTCCTTGTCTCCCACCCACCGGTCGCGCTCCCTGGACCGGCGGGTGGACGATCTCCACCGACAACTCCAGGTCCTGAAGGGCCATTCCAAAGATCTCTTCGCCGACTTAGAGATCTCCTCCCAGCCGGCGCTCGCCTCGAGGATCCTGCGGACCCGAATCCGCCGGAGATCAAAATGCCGG
>NW_024069732.1:0-31015 GCF_009389715.1 Phoenix dactylifera
CTATTGTCCTACATTCTTATTGAATGTAATTTCCGTAGGCCTTTTGGCCATGAATGGTTATGAAATTTCAATAAAGAAATGTTCTTGTGATATCATTATGAATGGTGTTACTGTAATGAATGGACAATTGAGCAATGGCATCTACTTGTTATCACAACCTGTTAATGTAATGTACACGTCAAGTAAGCATCCTAGAATAGATAATGTTACGGATGTCTACCTTTGGCATCATAGGCTAGGTCATATTAACAAGAACAGGATGAACAGATTAAGTAAAGAGGGAATCCTCAATGTTAATGATTGTGAATCATTGACAACCTGTGAGTCATGTCTTCTTGGTAAGATGACCAAATCATCTTTTACCGGAAAAGGTGAACGAGCCAGTGATTTATTGACCCTTGTACATTCTGATGTATGTGGGCCAATGAGCACAAATGCTAGAGGTGGGTATTCATATTTCATTACGTTTACAGACGATCTTTCTAGGTATGGTTATGTCTATTTAATAAGACATAAATCTGAATCATTTGAAATGTTCAAATTATATCGTTATGAAGTAAAAAAAAACAAACTGGAAAGAGTATTAAAACTCTTCGATCAGATCGAGGAGGCAAATACCTTTCCAATGAGTTTTTGACATATTTAGGAGAGAATGAGATTCTCTTCCAATGGACTCCTCCTGGTACACCACAGTATAACGGTGTATCAGAAAGAAGAAATCGAACTCTGTTAGACATGGTTCAATCCATGATGGGGTTAGCGAGTCTGCTCATATCCTTTTGGGGATATGCACTTGAGTTAGCCTGCTACATTCTAAATAAAGTTCCAAGTAAGTCTGTAAATAAAACACCACATGAGATGTGGACTGGACGTAAGCCGATGCTCTCTCACCTTAGGGTCTGGGGGTGTCCAGCGTACGTCAAATATTTGAAAACAGACAAACTTGAACCCAAGTCTGATAGATGTTTCTTTGTTGGTTATCCTAAAGAAACTAAAGGATATTACTTCTACTTTGCTGAAGAATAAAAATTGTTCGTAAGCAATAGAGCTATTTTCTTAGAGAACGAATTCCTTAGTGAAGGAACTAAAAGCTCTAACGTTGAGCTTAGGAAAGTTCAACATATAGAAGATCCGACACCATCCACTAAACCAATTGAGTCAGATTTGATTAGATTAGATCCAGAACCCATATTAGATGCACCATTAAGGCAATCAGGTAGAGTACCACGTCAGCCAGACAGATACTATGGTTTTTTGGTTCGGGATGGGGATTCTATCGAACTTGATGAAAACGATGAGGATCCGATCACATATATGGATGCAATGCAGAGGTATGACTCTGATAAATGGCTTGGAGCCATGCAATCCGAAAATGGAATCCATGAAGGTCAATGATGTATGGACATTAGTTGACCCACCCGAAGGGATTAAACCCATAGGATGTAAGTGGATATTCAAAAGAAAATGGGGTGCAGACGGAAAGGTAGAGACCTATAAAGCCCGTCTGGTTGCCAAGGGATATCGTCAACGTTATGGTATTGACTATGACGAGATATTTTCTCCTGTGGCAATGCTCAAGTCCATTCGGATTATGCTTGCAATAGCAGCACACTTAGATTATGAGATCTGGCAGATGGATGTTAAAACCGCTTTTCTAAATGAAGATTTAGAAGAGGAAGTGTATATGATACAACCTGAAAGTTTTACATCTGCAGATGAGTCTAAAGTGTGCAAGCTTCAAAAATCTATTTATGGATTAAAGCAAGCTTCACGGAGTTGGAACATACGATTTGATAAAGTGATCAAATCATATGGCTTCATTAAGAATGAAGAGGAACCTTGCATTTATAAATGGGCAAATGGTTCAGTTATCATATTTCTTGTTTTGTATGTGGATGACATTCTTTTAATCAGGAATGACATTCCTGTATTACAAGGAATAAAGGTTTGGCTATCATCTCAATTTGCCATGAAGGATTTGGGAGAAGCATCTTACATCCTAGGGATGAAGATCTATAGAGATAGATCTAGAAGATTACTTGGATTATCCCAATCCACATACATTGATACTATACTGAAGAGGTTCAGTATGATTAATTCTAAGAAAGGCTATCTTCCGATGGGCCATGGAATTAATCTCTCTAAAAGGGATTGTCCAACAACCCCTCAAGAAAGAGAGAGTATGGATAAAATTTCATATGCTTCGACAGTGAGATCTATAATGTATGCCATGATATGTACTAGACCAGACGTGGCATACTCACTAGGAGTAGTGAGTAGATACCAGTCTGATCCAGGTAGCAACTACTGGAAGGTTGTAAAAATCATCCTTAAGTATTTGAGAAATACTAAAAATCAGTGGCTTGTCTACAGTGATTCTGACTTAAAACTTGAGAGATATACTGATTCAAGTTTTCAGTCAGATCAAGATGATAGCAAGAGCGTGTCGGATATATCTTCACTCTTAAGGGTGGTGCTATCTGCTGGAAGAGTTCCAAGCAGCACACAGTGGCGGATTCTACAGAAAATTGAAACAAAAGAAAATATGGCTGACCCATTTACCAAAGTCCTCGGCATCAAAGAGTTCAACGAATACAAGTCGAAGATGGGTATTAGATACTGTGCCGATTGGCTTTAGGCTAAGTGGGAGTTGTTGGGAATTGTATCCTAAATGTCAATCGTCAGCATATTGATGATTGAATTTTGTAAATAAATTGACAAATTAATAAAGTATTATTTGGCATGATTCATCATTTCATCTTCAAATGAACTCTTATATGATGAAGTCCTTAGGACTTATGTTATGATAAAGGAGGATTTATCTTTGAGTCCTTAAACTTGCTCGCAACCAAATGATATGTTGTTACTAGGACGACAACATTATCGAGATTAGGTCGTTGTGTGACATATACGTTGGTTGTCCTCTTAACCAAGGAGTGTGGAGACACTGGTATGCCATACAGGTGAAGTGTAGGAGTACATTTTACTGAACGTGACCAATTCCGGAATGCTCTACATCAATATGTTTATTCCATCATAAAAGGTATTAATCCCACATCAATATTTTATTTTGGAGTCAGGGTCTAGGTCTGATTCTCCAAGGTTTTACCCTCCTTTGGGGCTCCTCACGGAGTTATCTCCAGAATCCATTCGATGGATATTCGGAGATTAATCGGAATAGAGTTCTTAAGTTTTAGATCTGATAGTTAATCATGCATGAAAGTTTTAGCATAATTGTTTAAATGATTCCGGCATAATCCTATGTGTTCTTAATGTGCTGATTTCTAGATTTGATCTTGTAAGCATGCATGAATTAAATTGTTTGATTCGGTTTTTTCGCTGCATTTTAAAACTTAAAAAGAACTACGTATGGCTTGATCCCCCTTATGAAGGGGTACGTAGGCAACTCAATCAGGTTCATCCATGATTTTTTTTTAAAAAAAACAACATGCTTAACACCGAAGAACCTAGGATTCCCTTTCACCTATTGCAGCCAATCTACATTGCATGGACCCATACGTCTAGAGACCATGTATACATACAGTCAAACTACAATAACCTCACTGTGAGTAGCCGAAGCACCGCAGGTCAAAGGACCAGTCACACTACTGCAACATCAAGCAAGTCACTGACGAGTGGATAGACATCCAAGTGACTTCTTGTCTTGGTCATGCTCAGTACCCTTGTTCTTTAACAAGCACCTACACTATTACTTCTGTGTCGCCACGCCGTGGACTTGAGTCTCGTCCATCCACAAAGAAAGCAATATGTGCACTGATCTCATCGGATCGATCACCGTCCTCATGATGATCCATTAATCAGGAGCATTCAGAAATTAATCATCAATGATGCATGGCTCAAATTCTTAACTCTTAAGAATATGCATCATCATCTTATTAATTCTTGGACGATTCATAGACACATAAACAATATGAATGAAAAAGATGCCTTTTATTTATTCAATAATAAATAGTCAAGTACAAAATTATGTCCTAGAATTAACAATGTGTCAGCCAAATTGGCTTCTAGGGCATACATCTAACATGAATGTGTTATTTGTTTGATTATTTTGAGTGAATAAGAAGGGAGCATGTATCTCTTTCTGTTGTGAGGGTGGGTTGGAGATCTTGCTATTTGTCTTGGCCAGCCTTTGGGCCTTGCTGTTTGCCCCTCCCTTGTTCCATTCTCTTTGTTTTTGCTTTCTTTCTCATTTTATTTTCCCTTTCACTTCCTTGTATTTCTCTTATTTCATCTTCTTAATGGAATGCGAGGGGAGATTGGAGGTATCTCATGAAAGAGTAGATGCCCTACAAGCCAATCGCAATATGTATTGTGAAGGGTTTTCTTTTGATTTTCCAAATTACGTACATGATATTTAATTATGAATAAAGGCATTGTGTTTTATCATTTGCTGTTGATTATATTTGTGATAAACCTCTTAGATTAGGGCATTGGTTTTGAGGCTATGTTGAGATCATACTAGTGAGACCTAAAATCCTAAAATTCTAATCTTAAATATTTCCAGTCATTGGTATATTGAATCGGGGATCAATGTTTACCGAAAAGACTGGCATATCTTGTGTATGCTCGATATAGAGGGTGATTGATCTCACAATCACTTGTGCGGAGACACTAATACAAAGATGTGGGTGCTCATTAGAGGAATGAGTTCACTGAATTGACCTACAAAGAGAAATCTTATGAAGTCTTACTTACATGTCAAAAGATGATTCTCTTGTTAGACGTATGCCCTAGAAG
Source organism: Phoenix dactylifera (assembly GCF_009389715.1). Taxonomy (NCBI): domain Eukaryota; kingdom Viridiplantae; phylum Streptophyta; class Magnoliopsida; order Arecales; family Arecaceae; genus Phoenix; species Phoenix dactylifera. The sequence goes on from NW_024069732.1 coordinate 4,759, forward strand.
CCAATCTGGCTGACACATTGTTAAAACTAGGGACATAATTTTGTACTTGACTATTTGTTATTGAATAAATAAAAGGCATCTTTTTATTCATATTGTTTATGTATCTATGAATCGTCCAAGAATTAATAAGATGATGATGCGTATTCTTAAGAGTTAAGAATTTGAGCCATGCGTCATTGGTGATTAATTTCTGAATGCTCCTGATCAATGGATCATCACAAGGACGGTGATCGATCCGATCAGTGCACACATTGCTTTTCCTATGGATGGACGAGACTCGAGTCCACAGTGTGGCGACACTGAAGTAATAGTGCATGTGCTTGTTAAGAACAAGGGTACTGAGCAAGACCAAGACAAGAAGTCACTTGGATGTCTATCCACTCGTCAGTGACTTGCTTGATGTTGCAGTAGTGTGACTGGTCCTTTGACCTGCGATGCTTCGGCTACTCACAGTGAGGTTATTGTAGTTTGAATGTACATATACATGGTCTCTAGTTATATGGGTCCATGCAGTGTAGATTTGCCTGCAGTAGGTTCACTGTAGGAGTAGGGTATGCACCTATAAGGAATCTATTGACCTTGATAGATAAGAAGAGATTCTATATGATTTATAAGACTGAGTTCGTAAGACCTCGGTCGGGGCAGATTGCATAGTGGAGAAAGAGTTCTCCGCTCTCGAACTTAAGTCGAATAAATCTTGACATATGACAGACGAAGGGGTTTGACTTGTGTTGCCCAAGGTGACAACCCAAGAGGGGGGGGGGGTGAATTGGGTCTTTTAAAACTTTTAAACTACTTCTAATCTTTTAGATTAATTATGCTAAGTTGTATGGATGCTTAGTGAAGCTTAACCTTAGCAAGAGTATGATTCTAATCTAATCAACTATTAAGCAGTGGGTTCAATAAAAGATTAGTCTAATTTTGCCCTAGTATGCTATTCAATTTAATGATTGAGTAAATTGATTATGCTTGCAACTAAAGGATGCACGAAGAAGAGTTAAGCAAGCTTAATATCTAAGTAAGTGAGTGAGGAGGTCAGTCAACAAAGAGCATCACAAACACAACAAAAATATAGTGGTTCGGTGCATCCCAGCACCTACATCCACTCCCCAAGACCTCTTGGGAATTCCACTATAATCCTACAGATTACAGCCGGTTGTTTTACAAGCTCACAACCCAACTTGTTGTTTTACGAGCGCACAACGAACTCGGTCGGTTTTCCCAGGCTCACCGACTAGAACCACTCCGATTGTTTTCCCGGGCTCACAATCAAACCCTTACACGTTGGTTTTACCCTCGGCTCACCAACAAACCTAAACCCCGTTGGTTTTCCCCTTGGCTCACCAACAAACCTTAAACCCCGTTGGTTTTTCCTTTGGCTTACCAACAAACCTTTAACCCCTTGATTCAATCCCTTGATTGAATCAAGTTACAAGATATTAAAACAAAGAATAAAAACAAATCAAAGCTTCTTAAACAAGCAAATATAACAATGTAAACAAATATAGTAAAGAGAAGCCCTCAAACGAGTTTTGAAGATGGAGGAGCTCGACTTCTTCTTTACTTGACCCTCTTCTGATTTGGCACGAAGTAGAGGATCACCGCGGCAGCACACGGATGGTGAGGAAGCTTTGGAATACACTTGGAAGCTCTTCTTCTCTCTATTTCACTTTGAATGGCCCTTATTGTGCTTATGGGAGATTTCCCTTGGAATCTCTTCCCTAAATGTGTTCTCCTACTTCCATCCCTTCTCTCCTAGCTCTCTTCTTGTTTTTATAGCTTTTGATAACGTGGAAACAAGAATATAGCCGTTAGAGCCAAAAATAGAGCCGTTGGAACCAGTCTGCAGCTCCTGACAATATGACCGTTGGGTTTGGAGTCGACTCGCGCGATCAGGAGTCGGCTCGGCTGTAGCAGGAGTCGACTCGAGCTTTTCCGGAGTCGACTCGGCAACTGTTCCAAGTTTGAATTAAAGTTGCCGTCTTGACTGGGAGTCGACTCGACTTAACCCGGAGTCGACTCGCCAACTTCTGGCGCTGACCTGGCAATTTTGGAGTCGGCTCATCCTCTGTAGTCCGTGGATCCAAATTTGAATTTTGTCCACTCGAGTCGACTCGACTGTCCTGGGAGTCGACTCGAATCTCAGAGCCCGAACTCCCGATTCTCTGTCTTTTGGCTCATCCAGTCTTGGAGTCGACTCGAACTTCCTTGGAGTCGACTCGGCTCTCAGTTTCCGAAAGTTGGTCTTCTGCCATCTTAGTGTAGCGCTGCCTTGGAGTCGACTCGAGCTGTCTGGGAGTCGACTCGAATCTCAGAGTCGGAAAACTGATCCTCTGTATTTTGGAGCCGCGCTGCCTTGGAGTCGACTCGACTTGTCTTGGAGTCGACTCGCCTCTCAGAGACGAAAATACCGTCTTCTGTCTTGGGGTTGTTCTGTCTTTGGAGTCGACTCGGACTTTGTGGGAGTCGACTCGAATCTCAGTGTCCAAAAACTGCTTCTCTGAGTTTTCCCTTGTGTACCACTGAGAGTCGACTCTCGCTTTCTTTGGAGTCGACTCGGCAACCATTGGAGTCGACTCGAATTCCTCAGGAGTCGACTCGAAGACTATTCTTTTGAATTTTCCTTTGAATTTGCTCCTCCAATTTGAATCTTTTGAACTTTAAAGTTGGGCCAATGAATTGTAGCTTTCTTCTAACTTTTCTTGAGTGCTTTTGGAGGCCTTCTTGTGTTCTTCCAACTTGCTATGTTCCTTGCAAAATAAATATATTTCTCCTTGCAACATAAACATTAGTATCTATACTTCAAGGTGTTGTGATCATCAAAATCAATCTATGAATCAATCTTTGGGTCATCAATCTCCCCCTTTTTGATGATGACAAAACTTGGAGTATATGCAATATAAAAGATATTGTTTTCTAGAAGTAATACATAGCAAAGTTGCATGAAGTAGACAACATGTATATTTAAAACAAAACATACTTCATGATAATGCTTTAGATTTAATCAGCTTAACACAATCAATATATTTCAGTTCAAGCTGATTATCACAAAGCATTATAAGCATATACTTAGATATTTCTCCCCCTTTTTGACAACATCAAAAAGATAGTGAAACATTAAGTACAAAGATCAGAGCAGAACACATCGAGTGTGAATTCAAGAGATTTTCTAATTTGATACCACAGATAGTTTTCTAATCAAGTGTAGGTGGAATCTTCCTTAGGTTAATTCAAGAAGTACCACAATTAATAACCAAAAACATGAGTGGAAATCTAACCTCTCTTTAATAATAAGTATGAAAGCTTGTTCATTGAAGAACTTTTGCCCAATCTATTAAGTATTTTATCAACATGAGAGCAATTTAATTGATTTTCAGAGTAAAAGATCAAAACTTATATACTTGAAAAACATATCATCATGTTGGATCATGACTTCAAAGTTCTTTTTATGATAATAAGAGCATTGGGGCACAAATACCAAAATATGAATTCATGCAATTTATGATATATCTTAGAGCTCTTTTAAGGACTTTCTTTTATTCCTTTAGAAAATAAGCACGATTTGATACATATATAAAGATATGAATTGGCACAATATTGAAGTTCTAAAGAGCAAGCCAATTAGGACTCATTAGTGAATTCCAAAATAGATTTTCTACGAGATACTCAAGAAAATTTAACACATTATTCTCCCCTTTTTTCATTAAATTAGAGGCTCTTAAGATCAACTATTTGAATTGCAATTTGGTTCATGATTTGTGCAGAAGATATATTAACCAAATAACATGCCTCAAGGTGTATCATAAAGATTTTCATATTTAAATTTCAGATGATACATATTGGAGAGTATTAGGATCACTTTTCATTTAGTATTCTTTCCCTCTCCTATAGATTTATGTAATTAAGTTCCGTGAGACCTCTCCTTCTGAAATTTTCTTTCTCCCCCTCTATTGATCATTCCATTTAAGAGTTTAGAATTTGAAGATAATGTTCAATAAAATTGTCAATCTCAAAAATATATTTTCTATAAGTTTCAGCTCATTTTCATAAGACTCAAGGTTTGAGATAAGACAGCCTTTATAGAATAAAGCATGTCTTGCAATATAAGGAGGTTCATCAAAATCAATCCATAAAATTAAAGTTTCTTTAGGATAAGATACTGAATATCTAAAGCTCCCCCTCAAAAGATGCATTCTTCTTTAATCATTCTTTTCTTTGGTTGAATTTCAGAATTTAATAATAAACGTGAATAAAACTGAAATTCTATGTTATCGAGAATGTAGAGTGATCTAGAATTATTCAAAATTTATAGTATTCACTCTATATATATATATTCTGATAATAGTTTCTAAGAATGTAGGAGAGAAAAACATATAGATGATCATTGAGGTATGTGTATTTATAGAACTCAATTTCTTAATCACAGTTCTTCAGCAATGTATACATGAAGCTCAATAAATTTTTTTAAATATTAAAATAAAGTCATATATTTTAAAAATATTTACTTGCAATCAAGATCATCGTAAGACACATCATTTGAATCAAAATTATTATACTTTGAAGGTAAGAAATGATATGTTTCGGATGCGTATCGGAGCAATCAAAATAAATTCTGTTTTTCTTACATTAACATTTTATTTAGTAATCATATGGAGTTTAAACTTTTATTCAAAATCAAATTCTGAATTTCATAAAGATTTTCAATAGAGGCCTTTTAAGTCATAATTTGAGATATGTATCTTTCATATTGTGGCTCATCTTAAATTATTATGATTGAAAAATACATATTTCAATACCATTAAAGCACTTTCAGAATCTTTGTGTTTAATTTTGAGTTTCGATACAAAATAAAGGATATTTTAACAAGTATTAGGACATTATGTATCAAAGTTAGACGAGTAGAAAGATAGATCAAAATCAATTTATTTTCCCTAAATAGAGATATTCTTCTCTTTTCCTTCCTACAATTTTATTTAGCTTTCAGATTTTAACAATGATTGTGAATGACAAATCTGAAATTTCTTTTCAATAAAACTAAACAAAAGATGTTATGTAGCAATTCATGCATTCAATCAAATTGTCCAAGCATGAAACATTACAAAATATTGAGAACCCATAAATCAAGACATCATACTATATGCAAAATATATTAAGTGTTAAGTCATGCATTAAAATAATAATAACAAGCATGTCAAGGATCAAAGTCAATTCTTTTCAAATACACTCCCCCTATTTAAATATCATCTTGCATTGACTTCATCCTTATGGTGTGTTTCCAAGTGACTAATAATTAGACTTGATTCTTCTTATATATTTTCATTTACTTTGTCTTTCATTTTCAACTTTCTTATGCTTTATATTCTATTTGCTCCCTATCCGGTGGAGTTGGGAAGGGGCACGAGGTACTACCACTAGCCTCCCTCTTGTGCCGTCCCTAATATGCCCTACACCGAATAGTTGGGTCAAATAGTGCCGGGTACTACCACTAGCCTCCCCATTGGCACCATCCCTATGATGAGCAATATAGAAGGATTAAAATGTTTGCTTCGAATTCTCTCTGTTTAAGTGTAATTAATTATGGATTTTATCCCTTCCAAATGTGCCAAATATATTATGCTTGTTTTACTTTTTCTTAAGATTGGAGTATTTGCCTTTGCTTAGATTCTACACCTCTTGAATAATATTCATTTTCTTTTCTTTATCTCTCTCTCTTTTTGTTATTCTCAAGTAATTTACATGAAAGAGCAGAATAAAGAATTAATCTTGTGTATCATATATATGTATATCATGCAAACAACATTTTTATTATGCTCATGGATTCATAACTTCTCACAAGTTATTTTACATCAAACTTTTAAGCATATACTTGTGTATTTCATGGTTATGATATAGGCAAAGAAATCATTTAGTTTAGGCAAACCATGAAACAATTTCTAAGAGCATAAGTCAATCAATATGTATAGAGCCATGATATCAAAAGTTAATAATTAAAGAACTTAATCATGCCATAATAAGACTTAAGTTGTTGACTTTGCTCAAGAAGTATCTAGAATTACCAATCCATTCTGCATTCTTCAGTCAAATACCTACTAGATTTCTTATGTATGAACCTTTGGCTGAAGAAGGTCCTCTCTCTTGTTTGCAAGTGAATGTTTATTGTATCTTACATGGAGATATCCTTCAAGTTGAGATCTCTCATTTTCTTGCTCAAGGATCCTGCATTATTAACAAACTCCTTTTCTTTCTTGAAAGAAAGTCATTGGTTTCTTCAAGATACAAAACATTCATCCAACATATTTTTTTTTAACTAGATGACTCAATATAAGATATGACAATAGTTGAATATTGAGTCACTTTACGCCAGAGATTGCCTAAATATAAGCAAGCACATATCACTTGAACTAAAGAGATAGTTTCATTAACCAAGATGGTTCAAGGACAAGTATGTGAGGCAATAGGAAGTTTTATCAAGGTCAAATCAATTTCTCAAAAATGATTTAGTTTAGATTTTATTTGCTTAAGATAATTATTAATAAGACATGCTAGCTAAGTTTTAATCAACTTATCTTAAACAGTTGTTTCTATCAAAATTCAGATTATGAATCATTAGAGTTAGATTGAAGTCTTGCACAAGGGCACATAATGAGTATACAATCTGGTCTACTGCTGTATGATAAAATAATTATTCTATCATGCTTCAATACAGCTTTAAAACAATAGATCTACTTTGCTCATCCTTTTCAAATTATACAAGATGGGGTCATAGACATATCTTCTTCATGCCAATCTTCTATAAGAGTTTTCTTGTGGACTAACTTTGGTCAATGAAGATCCCCTTTCTTGTTTGTCTTAATTTAGAGTTTGAGAAAGAAAATGTTAATTCATTCATTATACATATTTCAAACTCACTTTGCATGAGCTTAGTAAAATCTCCATATAAATTTTCATCAGTAGAACAAAAATGATGCCATCAATGTGTGCTTTGAGCAAGCAAGATATCACAGATTCATCTTTTTAATGTATAGATTTATCATTATTACTTTCTATCAAAAAGGTCACTTAAGCTTTTATATCATGCTTTTGATGCTTGTTCCAAATTATAAATTGCTTTATCATATTTGTAATGAGTGTTTTCAAATATGGTGGTTATTTAACATATATCTTCTTTAATAAAATAAGCACCTAGGAGTGCATTCTACACATTCATTTGATAGAATATAAAGCTCATAAAGCAAGCAAATGATAATGGTGATCTTTACTTCTAATCATGCAAGAATCAAGATCTATTTCATCTTTTCTTGATTTAGTCTTTTAGTAGTCATCAATTTTTCTTCATTAAGTGCATTTCTGAAAAACTCAATTTGGTTATAATTATTAACAAGTTTTCAGATTGTTATATGTAAAAGATTAACCATATACATATATAATTTGATTTTAGTATTTTGATAATAAATCATTAGTCTCATAAAGAATAAAATGAATTGATACTTCTACAACTAGAATCTTTTCATAAATGTTCTATATGCATTGCTTGATGAATGATATCCAAGGATAGAGATATCTTTATGAGATTTGGCATTATTTTCATAAGAACATATCAAGCATAACGTGTATGACTGAAAAATATGAAGGATATGCAATGGTTCATTTTTCATTTTTCAGAAGATCAAAAGGAGTTTTCATCAAAAATAGATCTAATAGAAATCATATGTATGACAAGCGGTGATGATAGCTTTTAAAAATCATTTAAGTAGATGACTATCATACACAATTGTCTTTTTCATTTCTTCAAGAATTCTATTAACCCTATTTTACTTAAGGTGTCCTTGGTGCTGAAATAATTAATTTCTGTATAAACTTTATCAGGATTTTGGTTTTCAACACTGTGCCATGATACTCTTTATCTTCACAGTTTGGAAACCTTTATCATTTGAAACACTTTTACATGATTTAGCAAATACAGAAAATATTTCAATTTTATTTGCCAAGAACACATCCAATGTAAGCTTTTGAAAACTTAGTGATGGAAACAATATCTTTAGATTTAGAAATTGATTTTGTTTGTTTCCTTAGTTAACATGCATAGCAAGCTTTGACTTTTTAGAAGATAATCTAAGTAAGGCAATGACAAGGTCTTTTGAGATTAAGTACATACTAGCATGAGTTGATTTTATATGCCAAAGATGGTTTCTTTAATCTTGGTATTCATAGTGCATATATTCAAAAGCATACCAAGTACACATTATCATTTAAACAATAATGCCATGGATAAAAACTCTCAATCAAGCATATAGAGAATTCATAGAGTTATTCTTAATAAATTGATTAATCATTTAGCATCTTATCCAATAGTGAGTAAAGTATACTAAAAAATGAAGAGATTTGATTATATTTCCAAAAGTATTTTCTATATCACAAAATTGATCACTACTAGCAAATCATATCAAATACTAAAGCACAAATAATGATGAGATGCAAGAATTACTGATTTCATTATTATTTTTTTTGTTAATAACTTTTTAAGTTTCTTTATGTTCCATAGGTACCTTGGTACACCTATGTGTACATCCTCATTTTCTCATTTTGGGTACCCAAGCTTGCTTGAGTCCTTGAGAGTTAGGACATATGGTTCCTTTTGGAACCCATATCTGTTTAATAGTAATAACTTTACCATTTGATTTAATTATACTAGAACGATAGGTAAAGTTGTTATTCCCATCCTTTTCATTTTTGAAATAAGTTATCTTATTTAATGGTTTGCTTGGTAAATTGATAACCTTTTTCTCTAGAGATTTATGGCTAAGTGAAGGAGTCAAGCTAAATTTTGATTTATCAAAATCAGCATGTTGGCTTTCAAACATCATTTTTAATCTTTCTGAACTCACAGTGAATTTGTTAATAAAACATCTTAATTGGTTAATTTCTTTACTTAAGTTTTGATTTTCTTTAATTAAGCTATGATTTTTCTGAATCAATTCTTCTGAAAATGACCTTAAGCTTTCATTTTCAGAATTTAGTTTCTTAAGATTTTTATTCTTTACAGATAATTTTCTACAATCACTATACAACTCATGAAAAGCATTTAATAATTCATCATAAGAGAATTCTTCTTGAAAATCATTTGAGGTAAGAGTAGATTCAGATTTTACCTTGTCTTCTTGTGCCATAAAGCACAAGTCAGTTACCTCTTGTAGTTTCTTGGAGCTAATATCATCATTGTTGCTCCTAACCTTTATTTTTTGGCTTGACTCTTTCTTGGTCAAGGCTTTCTTCCTTTTTATCTCTTTCTTCCTTTCTTCTTGCTTCCTCTTTTTCTTTGTCTTTAGGAAGTTGATTTGCCTCGGAGTCGACTCGGACCTTATTGGAGTCGACTCGACTAACTTGGGAGTCGACTCTGAGCTACTTGGAGTCGACTCGATTGAGGAAGATTCATCACCCTTTTCTGCAGTCTCATTGTTAGTATATAATTGAAGCATATGAGAGCTAATCTGAGATTTATCATAAATATTTTCTAAAGTATCCCAGATCTCCTTAGCAGATAAGCATGCAGAAATTTCATTAAACTTTGTTTCTTGAATAGCACAATATAATATGTTCATAGCATTAGCATTTAATTGTGCTAAGTCCTTCTCATTAATATGAGAGAGTGTGTGAAGGTCATTTATTATGATTTTCCATAGATAGTAGTTTTGTGATTGAATGAAAATGCGCATGCGTATTTTCCAATGTGGGTAGTTTATACCATTAAACAGTGGAGGTGTATCAATTGATTGTCCTTCTCCTAGAAAACTATCTATTTGAGTTGTCATGATCTTTGGCTCTAGTCGGTTAAGACTACAAATAATATTTGAGCACCTGCTCTGATACCACTTGTTGCCCAAGGTGACAACCCAAGAGGGGGGGGGGTGAATTGGGTCTTTTAAAACTTTTAAACTACTTCTAATCTTTTAGATTAATTATGCTAAGTTGTATGGATGCTTAGTGAAGCTTAACCTTAGCAAGAGTATGATTCTAATCTAATCAACTATTAAGCAGTGGGTTCAATAAAAGATTAGTCTAATTTTGCCCTAGTATGCTATTCAATTTAATGATTGAGTAAATTGATTATGCTTGCAACTAAAGGATGCACGAAGAAGAGTTAAGCAAGCTTAATATCTAAGTAAGTGAGTGAGGAGGTCAGTCAACAAAGAGCATCACAAACACAACAAAAATATAGTGGTTCGGTGCATCCCAGCACCTACATCCACTCCCCAAGACCTCTTGGGAATTCCACTATAATCCTACAGATTACAGCCGGTTGTTTTACAAGCTCACAACCCAACTTGTTGTTTTACGAGCGCACAACGAACTCGGTCGGTTTTCCCAGGCTCACCGACTAGAACCACTCCGATTGTTTTCCCGGGCTCACAATCAAACCCTTACACGTTGGTTTTACCCTCGGCTCACCAACAAACCTAAACCCCGTTGGTTTTCCCCTTGGCTCACCAACAAACCTTAAACCCCGTTGGTTTTTCCTTTGGCTTACCAACAAACCTTTAACCCCTTGATTCAATCCCTTGATTGAATCAAGTTACAAGATATTAAAACAAAGAATAAAAACAAATCAAAGCTTCTTAAACAAGCAAATATAACAATGTAAACAAATATAGTAAAGAGAAGCCCTCAAACGAGTTTTGAAGATGGAGGAGCTCGACTTCTTCTTTACTTGACCCTCTTCTGATTTGGCACGAAGTAGAGGATCACCGCGGCAGCACACGGATGGTGAGGAAGCTTTGGAATACACTTGGAAGCTCTTCTTCTCTCTATTTCACTTTGAATGGCCCTTATTGTGCTTATGGGAGATTTCCCTTGGAATCTCTTCCCTAAATGTGTTCTCCTACTTCCATCCCTTCTCTCCTAGCTCTCTTCTTGTTTTTATAGCTTTTGATAACGTGGAAACAAGAATATAGCCGTTAGAGCCAAAAATAGAGCCGTTGGAACCAGTCTGCAGCTCCTGACAATATGACCGTTGGGTTTGGAGTCGACTCGCGCGATCAGGAGTCGGCTCGGCTGTAGCAGGAGTCGACTCGAGCTTTTCCGGAGTCGACTCGGCAACTGTTCCAAGTTTGAATTAAAGTTGCCGTCTTGACTGGGAGTCGACTCGACTTAACCCGGAGTCGACTCGCCAACTTCTGGCGCTGACCTGGCAATTTTGGAGTCGGCTCATCCTCTGTAGTCCGTGGATCCAAATTTGAATTTTGTCCACTCGAGTCGACTCGACTGTCCTGGGAGTCGACTCGAATCTCAGAGCCCGAACTCCCGATTCTCTGTCTTTTGGCTCATCCAGTCTTGGAGTCGACTCGAACTTCCTTGGAGTCGACTCGGCTCTCAGTTTCCGAAAGTTGGTCTTCTGCCATCTTAGTGTAGCGCTGCCTTGGAGTCGACTCGAGCTGTCTGGGAGTCGACTCGAATCTCAGAGTCGGAAAACTGATCCTCTGTATTTTGGAGCCGCGCTGCCTTGGAGTCGACTCGACTTGTCTTGGAGTCGACTCGCCTCTCAGAGACGAAAATACCGTCTTCTGTCTTGGGGTTGTTCTGTCTTTGGAGTCGACTCGGACTTTGTGGGAGTCGACTCGAATCTCAGTGTCCAAAAACTGCTTCTCTGAGTTTTCCCTTGTGTACCACTGAGAGTCGACTCTCGCTTTCTTTGGAGTCGACTCGGCAACCATTGGAGTCGACTCGAATTCCTCAGGAGTCGACTCGAAGACTATTCTTTTGAATTTTCCTTTGAATTTGCTCCTCCAATTTGAATCTTTTGAACTTTAAAGTTGGGCCAATGAATTGTAGCTTTCTTCTAACTTTTCTTGAGTGCTTTTGGAGGCCTTCTTGTGTTCTTCCAACTTGCTATGTTCCTTGCAAAATAAATATATTTCTCCTTGCAACATAAACATTAGTATCTATACTTCAAGGTGTTGTGATCATCAAAATCAATCTATGAATCAATCTTTGGGTCATCAACTTGTTATTCATGACCTCCGTCCTGTAGGGATCCACGATAGAAGGACTGTATCACATGATAACTGCACCTAGAGGTTCATCATTCTATTCTACTGGGTAGCCACTACATGCTGCTAGGTGTCACTGGTGGATGGTGGGACTCATAGGGATTATCTCGATGATCGATAAACCCTAATGAGTAGAGTTGGAATCGTTCCAATCCATTAAAAGGAGTTTTCAATGATATTGTGATAGAGATCACAATATATCTCACTACCAGTCAGAGTAGAACCTATGGGGTCACACACACTAGAGGCATTGATCAATCCGATGGTTGAATCGTGATTAGGAATCATAAGTAATCAATTTGATTGATAATAAGTTGAAGAATGAACAAAGGGAATTAATTAATTGGACTTAAAACAAGAGTCCTACTTGGAGTAGGATTCCTACTTGGAGTAGGACTGGGATTCCTACTTGGAGTAGGATTTCTATAATTCTAATTAGATTAGGAGTTTTGAATTAAATTTGGATTCCTACTTGGAGTAGGATTCTAGAGTCTTAATCGGATTAGGACTTCGAATTCAAATAAGAGTCCTAATTGGATTAGGACTAGAGTTAAACAAGTCCTAATTGGATTAGGATTTCTTAAGTTCTAATTAATTATTAATCAAATGAATCAACATGACTCCTAATCGGATTAGGATTGAAGAGTTCAATTGAGTCATGGTTCATTCAAGTCCTAATTGGATTAGGACTAGCATAGATTGAACCAAATTGATTCATGATTTGACTTAAGCCTAATTGGATTAGGACTAAGCCACAAGAGGGACACCTAATCCTCCTTGGAGGAGGATTAGGTTAACCAAATAAGAGGGGCATGAGCCCCTCTCCTTTTCATGGTGCGGCATGAAGAGAGGGGGCCGGCGCCCCCTCTTAGGAAGTTAGTCTAGGGCTCCTAAATTGTAGGAGCCCTAGATGGCTTTAAAAGGGGAGCAAGGGCCGGCGCCCTATGTGAATGATCTCCCTCTCCTTGCAGCCGTGGCCTCCCTCTCCTCCTTCTCCATCTTCAGCCGCAAGCAAGGGAAAGCAAAGGAAGATTTTTTGGTGGCCTCTTCCTCCTCCCTTCTTCCTTCCAACGCAGGAAAAAGAAAGAAGGCTGCAGGGGCTTTGATCTTCTTCCTCTCTTCATCCTTCTTCTTCCTCCTCCCAAGCACAATCAAGGGTTGGTTAAAAGGGAGGACATCAGCCATCAAAAGTTATCTCTGCAAGGGAGCTAGCACCTCGGGGAGATAGAAAGCTTGGATCGATTCCTGCTTCGTGTGGATACCCCTAGAGGCCGGGTACTTGAACGGCTTCAAGCGAACCTTCATCCAAAAACCACGATCATCAGTTTGCGGTGATCATCTACCCGCACAAGGTGAAGATCTGATCTTCTAATATTTTGAAAAAATTTTAATTCTTATCTATCTACGAACGGTTTTAAACAACATTCATGCGATGAACGGTTGATCCCGTGCATGCCTCTTCCGCTGCATCTGAAATTTTTGAAATTTTTCTGCGGCATGGGCGGGTTCTCTAACACTGGTATCAGAGCCTAGGCATCGTAGATTAAGGTAAAGATTAATTATTAATAGGCTTATTAGATCTGAAATTTAAATGGTTATGCATGCTGAAAATTTTCTGCATGCAGATTTTTTCTAGGGTGCTAATTTTTGCATGCTGATTTTTATGTGATAAAAAGATGATTCTAATTGCATTGTTAATGGGATTACAAAGTTTAGAATCATGATTAGCATGATCAGCAACCTATGTCATGAGATAATCAATTAGATTTCAGATCTGAAAATTATAATTGCTGTATGTGGTGATGATCATAGGATTCAAACCCTTTTGGTATCAAATATAATGACCTGCGATGTGATCTGTAATGTCGTGTAATTTTTCAGATGCTTGCATGCATCTTATTTGATGTTTTGAGAGGCCTGCGTGCCTCCTAAAAGGGGATGTAATTTATTATTATTTTTATTTTACATCTGATTGTATTTCTGTGATGTGATGTACGTCAACGATCAAATTGAAGACAAGGTATGAGATGAACGGCAATCTAAGCGGTTGATGGCGATGGGATCAAGAGTTGATAAAGGATTTGAATCAAGGAGGCTTGGAACCAATTCAAGAGTTGAAGACCAATTGATCGATTGACGTGCATGTGCTTGTAATATGACCTAATTAGAATCCATGATCATCACCTATTTAAAGTTTAGCTTTATTTGATGCTGTGATTATAACTACCTGTGATGTGCCGTTTGCATGTGATGTGAATGAGAGCGGGGTAGATAGGTTTACATGTGATATAGCAAACCCAATTGAGACCTAAATTAAAACCTCCTCAATCAAGTCGAGAGTGAACCAACATGAGCGAGTCATATTAGATTAATTGATCTAATTGGTGTCTAGGAAAGCATGAAAGGTGGTTACTTAATTAGGACCTTACTCTCTGAGTAAGGGGAGCCTCCCACTTGCTTACCTGGCCAATTGTTCGATTACCTCTTATGAAGAGCTCAAGTTGCAAACACTAAGACCTGATTAACCAATATTAAGTCAATAGGTCTTCCACTATAGTAGAGCTGCTAAGGTCTTTCTGATGTTGACTTGTCTCGGCTGGGTACAGTGGGCAAGTTGCATCGGGAGGCTGGACCTGAGATGTTGTAGGGTAAAGGGGGGTTGGGCACCAATAATTGTTAGGTGAGGACCCAATGATGACTTTATTCCTACGGTTATACGGTGGGTCTGACTTAACTAAGAAATGGGACCAATAACTGTTAGGTGAGGTCTTCATGGCTTACAGACCAAGTTGCACTGCAACATGCTTGAGAAGCATTGTACAAGAGTTGTACACTCATCCATCTATGTGTCACCAATAACTGTTAGGTGAGGTGCCATGTAGATTGGTGAGACCGCAGTACCTACTAGAAACCCTAGTCGCGTAGGATTTCCGTTTTTCTACCAGGGGAGTGTAAAGAATTCGAGAAAATAGTGGGAGATACATTTGTTCTAAAAAACCCTAGAACGGATTAAGATCAAGTACAAAGTCTAACTAGAATCTTTACTCTCTGCAGATACAATGTCAGCTTCAAATCCTTTGACCCGTATTCTTGAGACCAACCGACTGACCGGAACTAATTACAAGGACTGGCTAAGAAACTTCAAAATTGTTTTGAACTGTGAGAAAATAGGCTACATACTCGATTCAGATGTCCCCACACTACCAACACGTGCTACTGATGTTCAGCGTGAGATGCATCAAAAGTGGACGGATGATGACATCAGAGTCAAGTGCTATATCATGGCATCCATGTCCAATGAACTCCAATGCCAGCATGAAAATATAAAGACTGCTAGGGACATACTAGCACACCTGCAAGAGTTGTATGGTGAGCAGAGCCACACAGCTCGTTTTGAAGTATCCAAGAGGCTCTTCAAAGCAAAGATGCGCGAGGGGCAGTCTGTCCATGATCACGGTCTGACTATGATCAAGGACCTAGAGGAGCTTGAGAAGCTCGGTATGAACATGCACAAGAAATTGCAAGTAGATCTGATCCTTCAATCCCTACCTAATTCATTTGGTCAGTTTATAGTAAACTACCATATGAATAAGATTGAATGCACTAAGATTGAACTGATAAATATGTTGGTAACTGCTGAGGGAGCCTTGAAAGGTTCAAGGGATAATGTCCTTGCTGCTGAGTTGACTTCTGGTTCCAAGAGAAAGTCCATTTGGAAGAAAAAGAAGCCTGCTAAGAAGTAGAAGAAAGATAAGAAGCCAAAGAAGGAAGTTTGTTGCCCAGAGATGGTCACCCAAGAGGGGGGTGAATTGGGTGTTTTAAAATTTTTTGACTAATTAAAACAAACACACACAAGTGTATGTGCTAAAGTAAAGTTAAAGCTATACGCACAGTCAATCGCAAACACAACGATTTATAGTGGTTCGGAGCTTCCACTGCTCCTACATCCACTCCCCAAATACCTTTGGGAATTTCACTATAATCCGCGATTACAGTCCGGTAGTTTTGCGAGTGCACTACCCAACTCGTTGTTTTACACTGGGCTAACAACGAACCCTACAACCCCCAATTTAACCTAGGCTTGGGACGCCTATCCTTTGTTCCAAGTTCCTTGACTGGAACAAGCACAATAATCAATGTTTTACAAAAGATTTGAAAGCTCTTAAGAAGCAAATATAACAATGAGAAATACTAAAACCCGGAAGAACCCTTTTAGCCGTTGGAAGCGTGGGAAATGATGGTTCTTCCGATGTGGATCGCGTTGGCTTGAACGTGAGCTTTGAATGCCGAGTGGAAGAGAGTAGTTGAGCACGAAATCAGATGGGAAAGCTTGGATGCACTTGATTTCTTCTCTTGAAAGCTCTAACTCCCTTAAAGCTCCTTTTCTTTCTTCTCTCTTGAATGATCTTGTGTTGGGTTGGTGAGAGGTTGTTGGAAGGCACTTAAGAGCTCCCTTTTATAGCCCAAAAAGCAAATAGATCCGTTAGACACAAAGATATGGAAGTTTGAAATTCAAACAAACCTGTAAAAGTGTGTCAGTCGCGTCCCAGGCGCTCCGGAGACGTCTCCGCTTCAACGCGAGACGTCTCGGCTGTATGAAATTACTTTTGACGATGTTGGGAGTCGACTCGGTGCTTTACGGGGACGACTCTGAGGATGAACAGTTTGAATCCTTGTTTTTCTGTTTTTCTGAGAGAGTCGCCTCGGCACTTTACGAGGACGTCTCGGGATGTTTATGCTTTTTGCATGGGGACGACTCCGCTGTCTTGGGGACGACTCCGCTGATTTATCTCCGAAAAACAAGTCTTCTGGAATTCTCTGAGAGAGTCGACTCCGCTACTTCGGGGACGTCTCGGCAGTTCTGTCAACGAAAAATATATCCTCTGGAATACCCTGAGAGAGTCGACTCCGCTACCTCGGGGACGACTCCGGAAGTCTGCTTTTTACTTGTGGGGGACGACTCCGCGTCCTTTGGAGACGACTCGCGTGCATCCCTTGAAATCGGCCTTTCTGCCACCTCTGAGAGAGTCGACTCCGCAGTGTCGGGAGTCGACTCCGACCCTGCGAGACGCCTCGCCAGGTGCCGGGGACGTCTCCAGACGTGCCAATTCTGCCTGTTCGTGCCAGAGACGTCTCTGAGACAACCCGGAGACGTCTCGGCTGTCCCTGATCTGTTTTCTTCATCTCAAAAATTCTTCAATAAATCCTTGAAAAATATGGGAACTTGCCTAGACATTTCTTAACAATATTCTCAATTAAGCACATGAATCCTCAATTAAATTGTTAAGATAGAGGGAATTATACTCTAGTGTTTTGTATTCATCAAAATCCATTAGGGGGTCAACAATCTCCCCCTTTTTGATGATGACAAAACACTGAGTATATGCAAAATTCGAAATTTAAACATATACACAGTATTTGATCAGATGTACAAGTATAGTATTTTGGTTAGAGCTAGATACAGTATGCATAATTCAAAATAGTCAAACTTTCAGTTCTTCCCTTATGCATAAGTATTGGTCTTAGTAGCTCTTGAGCAATTTTGGTATATCAACTGAATTTGAATCAAGTTAAATTGTAAATTACTGAAATATTGATGCTAAAGACAATTGAAAGCTAAGTACTTTTTGACTCCCCCTTTCTTTTCCAGAAGGGCAATTATCTTAAAGCTAATATTCTTCAATTTTATCTTTTCTAATTCAACTTTTAAGTATGAGTGTAAATTTTGCATTCCATATTTAGGTTTTACTCCATATACTCCATATATAGATTCTATATATCTACTCCCCCTTTTTGTCATCAACAATGTAGGGGACAAATTATCCTTAGGTACTTAAAACACAATTCCTAGTGGAATTCAGCATGTTACCATAAATCACTCAAGGGTATTCAAGTTATGCTCTCTCTGTCCAAGTTATTTCTATTAATGAATTTATTTCAGACTTTTTTTTAAAAGTAGTTGTGCTCCCCCTATTTCATATGCATTGATAAGTTGTGTCAAATTTGAACACTTAAGGTATGTTATGAGATTTTTATGGCACATCACAGAATCACATACACAAAGTATGATTCCACAGAATTTGAAACATACACAAGGTTTCAAAGAAATTGTATGACAAGTATTGTCATATATCATTGCAATCATTTGAAGTCATTACAAAGTTAAAAAAAAAGGAAATCATTACAAGTATTGATTCCTTATACAAAAGAAGTTTCAAGATGAGCCTAGGGTTTACAAAAAGAAGAACCCTTGATGTTTACAAAATGTCCCTCATCGGCGACGTTGCTCAATAGCCCTAGCCGCTGCCTCTATAAATGCATTTATTGAATCTAGTAGAGTCTTAAACTGATCTCCCTGAGATTGATGGAAGGCTGCTACTAGTGCTTCAAACTCAAGACTCGCCCTTTCAATTTTTCCTCTAAGTTGGGCAGCCACGGTGCCTATACTGCCTCCAGGGCTTGTCAACTCTTGAAGACCATCTGATATGATCTTCAATTTCTCCTGTAGCTCAATTGATCTTATAGTTTGGATGGTGCTCACATGAACCAACTCTGATGCTATAGCTTCTACCTGAGTTTTGACTTCCTTCAATTCTTGTAGAAGTGCTTCATGTGAGGTTCGAATGGGGGCCAACTCAGCAGTGATCATCGATCTCATTTCCTCCCTCATCTGCTGGCATATCATAGATGCTAGTGTGTGCATCTGTTCATCTGATAAGGAGAGGGATCCACTGACTGGAGGAGGAGGAGGAGGCATAGAGGTGGAAGGTCCAGCTGAGCTGGAGGGTACATCAGGGAAGGCCATATGACTATGTGGAGGAGAGTGGTGGTCAGGCTCCTGATGTGGGATCTCAGGCTCTAGGGTTTGAGATTTTCTTTTAGGTACCTTAACCCAAGACCCATCTACCTTGTGAAACTCCATTCTACGCATTGTGCTTTCATTATAGTAGTCGGTGTTTCTCAAAGGTTTTGCAGGCTCATTTTCTGGAATGGAAACTTTGAAATGTATTGAACAGTAGGGTAAGATCATCCCATATGGTATGCTAAACCTAGAATACCTATGACATATGGAAATGTAGTTCAACATAAGTCTAGGAAGGTTTAGGGGAATCCCTAGTAGGATGTGGTGCATGATGACTAAATCTCGCTCCGAAACAAATCGAAGCGACCGGTTTTTGGAAACAAGACCCGGTTGACAATACTCAAAAGCAGTCTCATCTCGGCATTTAGGTCTTGGGAGTTAACTACATCAAGAGGGCCGCAGTCCTCTCGTCCTAAAACTAGGTTTAGGGCAATTTTCCTTTGGGATGTGAGGTCGGAGCCTCACCGTATTTAGGGATTTGCAATATACTAGATAGGATATCCTCATTAATCTCTATCAATGTCCCTCGGACATATCCAGTGTACCCCGAGTCCCCTCAGCCCATGTTGCTAAACATCTCTCTAACTAGGCCGGGATAGGTTGATGTATTGAGGGGTACAAAGGTATTCCCAACCTTGGGCACGGAGTCTCTCTCCAATAGAGAACCCCTCACTATCTAGAAATTGGAAGTCAATGTACCTACCAGTGGTTACTGTGCGATTTGCACAGGAAAGGGTCGTGGTTGGCGGAGCAACCGAAGGAGACGGCGCGGAAGGCTTTTCCCTCCGTTCCTCGTCGTCGGTCGCTACCCTAGGACGCCTCCCACCTGTTCTCCTAGCTCTTTAGGTGCCATAGTTCGGAAAACCCTAGGGAATGGAGAGAAAGAGGCTAGGGTTTGTGGTGGAGAGAAAATAGAAGCTAGGGTTTTGTGTTTTTGTTGGGGGACGAAAGAGGATAGCTCGGGTCGGCTCGAGCTGTTTCGACCTAATTAAAAAAAAACTTTCGTTCGGTCCCCGAGACGTCTCCACGACTAACGCGAGACGTCTCGCCAGGGGGACGTCTCTGTGATTTGCCAGAGACGTCTCCGGCACTGAAAATTTTCTGAATGATTTCTATCTTTTCCCAATTTATTTTATTTAACCACACTAATCAACATGATTTCTTTTGGGTGAATATAGAGTGAGTTTGTTTGTGATCCTCCCTTTAATAATACACCCTATAAAAGTTTGACAATGATTTTTGAATTATTAATATTGAAATGAGGAATGTTTGACCAAATTTCGAATACCTATGAAATAGGCTCTGAAAATATCTCCATGAAGAGTCCAAGGGAGGGTAACCATCCTCCGGAAAGTCAAACAGTTCGTCATTTAACTTAGATAGATTCATGGCTTTCACTTAATAGATACTAGGTTTGCTATTTGTGACTTTGAGGTGGATTACTAGTTTGAGTAGCAAAGCATTGCAATACAAGTTCAATTTATTTGCTGAGGTCATACAAGCACAAAGCATTCCTTAAGAAGTTGAACCTATCTTTACAAAGGGGCTTTGTAAAGATGTCGGCCAATTGATTTTCAGTACATACATATTCAATCATCACATCATTTTCAGCCCATGATCCCTAATAAAGTGATGCCTAATTTCTATATGTTTTGATTTTGAGTGTTGGACAGGATTTTTTGTTAAATTAATTGCACTTGTATTATCACATCTAATTGGTATATTGTCCATTTTGATACCGAAGTCTTTCAAGTTGTTGCTTAATCCAAAGAACTTGGGCACAACAACTTCCAGCTGGCAATGTACTCAGCCTCAGCTGTGGATAAGGCAACTGAATTCTGTTTCTTGCTAAACCAAGAAACCAAATTAGCACCCAAGAATTGACATGTGCCACTAGTGCTTTTTCTGTCGAGTTTGCACCCGGCAAAATCAGCATCGGAATAAGCAATTAAATTTATGTCAGATTGTTTAGAATACCATAAGCCTACATTAGATGTCCCTACTAGATATCTGAAAATTCTTTTAACAGCTTGCAAGTGTGATTCCTTAGGACATGCTTGGTATCTAGCACACATACAAACACTGAATAATATATCTGGTCTACTAGCAGTAAGGTAAAGTAAAGAGCCTATCATACCTCTGTACAATTTGCAGTCTATACTTTTACCTTTTTCATCTTTGTCAAGCTTGCAACTTGAGCCCATGGGTGTGCTGATTTTCTTTGCATCCTTCATCTTGAATTTTTCCAACATTTCCTTGATATATTTGGACTGACTGATGAAGATGCCTTCCTCTGATTGTTTTATTTGTAGCCCAAGGAAGAAGTTAAGCTCACCCATCATGCTTGTTGCCCAGAGATGGTCACCCAAGAGGGGGGTGAATTGGGTTGTCTTAAAAACTTTTTGACTATTTAAAAGTAAAACACACAAATATAAGAGCTAAAGCAAGAATAAAGCTATGAAGACAACCAATCGCAAACACAGGCTTTTATAGTGGTTCGGAGCCTCCACTGCTCCTACATCCACTCCCCAAAGCACCTTTGGGATTTCCACTATAATCCACGATTACAGTACGGTAGTTTTGCGAGTTCACTACCCCAACTCATTGTTTTACACCGGACTCACAACAAATCCTAAAACCCCCAATTTAACCTAGGCTTGGGACGCCTTTCTCTGTTCCAAGTCCCTTGACTGGAACAAGCTCAATGTTAGAAGAGTTTACAAACAATTGGAAAGCTCTAAATAAGCAAATATGACAATGGATAAACAATAGAACCCGGAAGAATCCTTTTGCCATTGGGAAGCGTGGGAAATGGTGATTCTTCCGATGTGGATCGCGTAGGTTTGAGTGTGAGCTTTGAATGCACGAGCGGAAGAGAGTAGTTGAGCTTGAAATCACTTGAGAAGCTTGAAAGCACTTGATTTCTTCACTTGAATGCACTAACTCCCTTGAACCTCTTTTTTCTTTCTTCTCTCTTGAATGATTTTGCTTTGGGTTGGTGAAGAGTTGTAGAGAAGCACTTAAGAGCTCCCTTTTATAGCCCAAAAAGCAAATATAGCCGTTAGAGATAAAGTAAAGGAGATTTGAAATTCAAACCAAATCTGAAAAAGTTGTCAGTCGCGTCCCAGGTGCTCCGGAGACGTCTCCGCTTCAAACGCGAGACGTCTCGGCTACAAGATTTTACTTTTGACGTTGTTTGGGGTCGACTCGGCGCTTTACGGGGGCGACTCCGATGATGAATGGTTTTGAATCCTTGTTTTTCTGTTTTTCTGAGAGAGTCCGTCTCTGCACTTTACGGGGACGTCTCGGCTTGTCTGCGCTTTTTGCATGGGGACGACTCCGCTGCTTCGGGGACGACTCCGCCGTTACAACTCCGAAAAACATGTCTTCTGGAATTTCCTGAGAGAGTCGACTCCGCTCTTTCAGGGGACGTCTCCGCTGCCTTATCACCGAAAAAATCATTCTCTGGAAAACCCTGAGAGAGCCATCTCCGCTATCTAGGGGACGACTCCGGAGATCTGCTTTTTACTTGCAGAGACGACTCCGCGTATGGTGGGGACGTCTCGCGCATATCTCTTGAAAACTGCCTTTCTGCCGCCACTGAGAGAGTCGACTCCGCTACTGAGAGAGTCGACTCCGCTATCGCGGGGACGACTCGGCAGGTGCCGGGGACGTCTCCAGACGTGCCAGTTCTTCCTGTTTGTGCCAGAGACGTCTCTGAGACTATCAGGAGACGTCTCGGCTGTCCCTGAACTTTTTCTTTCATCTCAAAAAATTCTTCAATAAATTCATAAAAATTATGGGAACTTGCCTAGACATTTCTTAACAATATTCTTAATAAACACATGAATTTCTCAATTAAATTGTTAAGATAAATAGAATTATACTCTAGTGTTTTGTATTCATCAAAATCCATTAGGGGGTCAACAATGCTCATTTCAAATTCTCCCTGCATAAGCTTAGCAAACTCTTGACAAAGACTATCATTAGTAGCACCAAAAATTATATCATCCACATAAATTTGCACAAGCAATAAGTCATTCCCTTTTCTTTTAATGAAGAGAGTTTTGTCTACATTTTCTCTCTTAAACTTATTTTCAATTAGAAAATTACTTAATCTTTCATACCATACCCTAGGAGCTTGCTTAAGTCCATACAATGCTTTATGCAATTTAAAAACATAATCTGGATGTAAGTGGTTCTCAAAATCTGGAGGTTGTCCTACATAAACTTCCTCCATTATATAACCATTTAAAAAGGCACTTTTTACATCCATTTGATAGAGTTTGAAATCCATAAAGCATGCATATGCCAAAAGAAGTCTAATAGCCTCTAACCTAGCAACAGGAGCAAAAGTTTCATCAAAATCTATCCCTTCCTCCTGATTATATCCTTTGGCTACTAGCCTAGCTTGTTTCTTATTCTATTCCATCTTCATCTAGTTTATTTCTATATACCCATTTGGTGCTTATAATTGAAACATTAGGGGGTCTTTTCATTAGAGTCCAAACTTGATTTCTTTCAAATTGGTTTAATTCTTCTGCATGGCATTTATCCAATTTTCATCTTTTTCGGCTTCTTCTAGTGATTTAGGTTCTATTTGTGAAACGAATACAAGATAATTACTAGTGTTTCTTAAGAGAATCTTGTCCTTATCCCTTGTGAAGGATCACCAAGGATTAGTGTTGGGAACCCGCCCATGCCGCTGATATTTCAAAAATTTTTCAGATGGCAGCGGAATCGGCATGCGCGAGTTCGACGTTCATCACATGAACGTTGTTTCGAGACCTTTCGTAATTAGGTAAGAATTAAAACTTTTAAAACTAATAGGAAGATCAAATCTTCACCTTGCGCGGGTAGATGATCACCGCGAATCTGAATTCGTGGTTTTAGGAAGAGGGTTCGCTTGAAGCCGTTCAAACGTCCGGCCTCTACGGGTATCCACACGAAGTAGAGATCCGATCAACGTTTCCTTGTCTCCCCGGGGTGCTAGCTCCCTTGCAGAGACTTCCTTTGATGGCTGATCTCCTCTCTTTCTTTTGACTCTTGAAAGTGCTTAAGAGGAGGAAGAAGAAGGAGGGATGGATGAAGAAGAACAAGAACCCTTTGCAGCCTTCACTTCCTTGCTTGCGTTGGAGCCCAAACAAGAGAAGAAGGATGAGCCGGCAATCCCTTTCTCTCTTCTTGCTGATGGCGGCTGAAAACCCAAGGGGAGGATGAAGGGCGTACGGCACAAGGGAGAGAAAATCCCAATACCCTAGGTGCTGCCCCTTGAGCCCCTTTAAATAGATTGTGGAGCTCCTAACTTTTAGGAGCTCCATACTATTTTCCAAGAGGGGCGCCGGCCCCTCTTACCTTGCCGCACCAAAGAAGAGAAGAAGGAGGGGGCGTACGGCCCTCCTCTTGGTTTGCCCTAATCCTCATCTAATGAGGATTGGGGGCCCTAATCCGGTTTAGTCCTAATTCGATTAGGCTTAGCCAAATTTGGTTCAATGCATACTAGTCCTAATCCAATTAGGGACTTGAATGAACCATGACTCAATTGAACTCTCAATCCTAATCCAATTAGGAGTCATGTTGATTCATTAGATTATTAATTAATTTAGACTTAAGGAATCCTAATCCAATTAGGATTTATTTAATTTTAGTCCTAATCCAATTAGGACTCTATTTGAATCCGAAGTCCTAATCCAATTAGGATTTCTAGGAATCCTACTCCAAGTAGGAATCCAATTTTAATTCAAAAACTCCTAATCTTATTAGGATTGAGGAATCCTATTCCAAGTAGGAATCCCAGTCCTAATCCAATTAGAACTCTAGGTATCCTACCCGAAGTAGGATTCTTGTTTCAAGTCCAATTAATTAATTCCTTTTTCCTTCTTCAACTTTTTATCAATCAAATTGATTTCTTGTGATTCCTAATCACGATTTTCAACCATCGGATCGGTCAATACTTCTAGTGTGTGTGACCCCATAGGTTCTATTCTGACTGGTAGTGAGATATATTGCGATCTCTATCACTATATCATTGAAAACTCCTTTCAATGGGTTGGAACGATTCCAACTCAACTCATTAGGGTTTTATCGATCATCAAGATAATTCCTATGAGTCCCACCATCCACCAGTGACACCTAGCAGCATGTAGTGGCTACCCAGCAGAATGGAATGATGAACCTCTAGGTGCAGTTAACGTGTGATACAGTCCTACTATCGTGGATCCCTACAGGACGGAGGTCATGGACAACTCGTCAAACCCCATCGTCTGTCATATGTCAAGATTTATTCGACTTGAGTTCGATAGTGGAAAACTCTTCTCCACTTTACTGCCCCTGGCCAAGGTCTTAGAACTCAGTCTAACAAATCACATAGGATCACTCCTCTTCTATCAAGGTCGATAATCCTTGTAGGTGCATACCCTACTCCTACAGTGAACCTACTGCAGCCAATCTACACTGCATGGACCCATATGGCTAGAGACCATGTATGTGTGCAGTCAAACTACAATAACCTCACTGTGAGTAGCCGAAGCACCGCAGGTCAAAGGACCAGTCACACTACTGCAACATCAAGTAAGTCACTGACGAGTGGATAGACATCCAATGGACTTCTTATCTTGGTCACGCTCAGTACCCTTGTTCTCTAACAAGCACCTGCACTATCACTTCAGTGTCCCTACACTGTGGACTCAAGTCTCGTCCATCCAGAAGGAAAGTGATCTGTGCACTGATCGGATCGATCACCGTCCTCGTTGATGATCCATTGATCAGGAGCATTTAGAAATTAATCACCAATGATACATGGCTCAAATTCTCAACTCTTGAGAATATGTATCATCATCTTATTAATTCTTGGACGATTCATAGACACATAAATAATATGAATGAAAAGATGCCTTTTATTTATTCAATAATAAATAGTCAAGTACAAAATTATGTCCCTAGAATCAACAATGTGTCAGCCAAATTGGCTTCTAGGGCATACATCTAACAATTAGATCCCTTGAATGACCATGTGCATACCTCCATTCCTTAGGAAGATCTTGATTTCTTGTTGGAGGTTGATCTTCTTCATCTTGCTGAATTGAATCTTCTTTGATCTCATCCTATGTTGTTTGTCTTGTATGGAGAATTCCTTCATTCTGTCTTCAAGTATACCTGCATCACCATCTTCTTCTTTTCTAGAAGAATCTCTATTAGCTTCATCAAAAACAACATGAATGGATTCTTCAACAACGAGAGTTTCTCTTGTTGAAGACCCTGTATGCTCTACTAGATGAGGAATAACCTAAGAAATCCCCTTCATCTGATTTAGCACTAAATTTACTTAGATTGTCCTTTCCATTGTTTAAAA
>NW_024069733.1:0-31002 GCF_009389715.1 Phoenix dactylifera
TTCAACGCATGAGCAAGATCCCCTATGCATCAGCAATAGGGAGCCTCATGTATGCCATGCTATGTACATGATTTGATATAGTACATGCTGTGAATGTCATGAGCATATGTCAATCAGATCCAGGCAAAAGCACTGGATAGCTGTGAAGAACAGTCTTAAGTACTTGAGAAGAACTAAGGACATGTTCTTGGTCTTTGCGAGAAGATCAGAGTTGAAGGTAGAAGGATGCACACATATTGATGATAGAAAGTCTACATCAGAATATGTGCAATGATGGTTAAGTAAATTGGAAGAGTTCCAAACAATCGATCATTACAGATTCTACCTTAGAAGTTGAATGTTAAGCCGTATCTAAGGGTGTAGTGGAAACATTCTAGTTAAAAGTTCATTGCAGAGTTAGGTGTAATGTCATTAGATGCCATAACACTTTACTGCGATAACATTGGCACCATAGCACAAGCTATGGAGCCAAGGTCTCATCAGAAGTCCAAGCACATAGAGCAGCGCTTCCATCTCATACGCGACTATGTTGAGAAGAAATATGTAGAGGTGCAGAGAGTAGACTCCACGGATAACGTGGCAGACCCGTTCACTAAGCAGCTGAGTCAGCAGAAGGAATTGCAAGTGGAGACCCATTCACTATGCGCGAGGGGCAGTCTGTCCATGATCACGGTCTGACTATGATCAAGGACCTAGAGGAGCTTGAGAAGCTCGGAATGAACATGCACAAGGAATTGCAAGTGGATTTGATCCTACAGTCACTTCCTGATTCATTTGGACAGTTTATAGTAAACTACCACATAAATAAGATTGAATGCACTAAGACTGAACTGATAAATATGTTGGTAACTGTTGAGGGAGCCTTGAAAGGTTCAAGGGGCAATGTCCTTGCAGCTGAGTTGACTTCTGGTTCCAAGAGAAAGTCTACTTGGAAGAAAAGGAAGCCTGCTAAGAAGCAGAAGAAAGACAAGAAGCCAAAGAAGGAAGTTCAAAAGAAAAAGGCTAATGACAAAGAAAAATGTTTCCACTGCAATGTCGACGGCCACTGGAAGAGAAACTGTCCTTCATACCTCGAGAGCCTGAAGAACAAGAAGGCAGACACACCTTCAGAAGGTATGCTAGACTTGCTCATAATTGAAACTAATCTAACAGTTTCTTCTACTTCTAGTTGGGTTATAGATTCTGGTTCTAGTGCTCATTTGTGCACTACCATGCAGGGTCTAAAGAAAAGTAGAAGGCTGGCGGAAGGTGCGGTAACCCTTCGGGTTGGCAACGGGGCAAAAGTTGCTGCTGTGGCTGTGGGCACCTACCAACTGCGACTACCGTTTGGTTTTAGTTTATTACTTAGAGACTGCTATTATGTACCTGCTGCTAGCAGAAATTTGATTTCTGTTTCATGTCTAGCACAGGAAGGTCATGTTTTTACATTTGACAAAGACTGTTGTTTTATTTATTTTAGAAATAAAATAGTCGCACGTGGTTTTATGATTGACAGTCTCTATCATTTGCATATGGATGTATCTGTAAATGTTACTGAGCAAGAAGTGAATGCCAAAGGATCCAAGAGATCCAGGGATGAGATAAACCAAAGATATTTGTGGCACCTTAGGCTTGGCCATATTGGAGAGGACAGAATGAACAAAATAGATAAAGATGGGCTTCTAGGCTCATTGACTTCCGAGTCATATCCAGTTTGTGAGTCCTGTCTTCAAGGAAAAATGGCTAGATTACCCTTTGTAGGACATGGGGAGAGGACCACTGAAATACTTACCCTAGTACATACAGATGTATGTGGCCCATTCGATGTGCTAGCCAGGGGACGTTATTCGTACTTCATTACCTTTACCGATGATTATTCACGGTATGGGTATGTGTATCTTATGAGACACAAGTCTGAATCTTTTGAAAAGTTCAAAGAGTTCAGAAATGAAGTAGAAAAACAAACTGGAAACCCCTTAAGGCTCTTCAATCAGATCGAGGAGGAGAATACCTTAGTGGGGAATTCCGGGACTATCTCAAGGAAAACAGCATAGTCTCACAGTGGACACCTCCGTGTACACCTCAACTCAACGGGGTGTCAGAGAGGAGGAATCGGACCGTATTGGATATGGTCAGGTCCATGATGAGCTTCACTGATTTACCTATGTTTCTTTAGAGAGATGCCTTACTCACAGCGATTTATTTATTGAATAGAGTTCCCTCTAAATCTGTTCCTACCACACCGTATGAGATATGGCATGGTAAGAAACCAAGTCTTGGTCATCTCAAGATTTGGGGATGTCCGGCCCACGTCAAGAGACTACAGGCAGACAAGTTAGAGGCTAGGACCATAAGTGCTCGTTTTATAGGATATCCTAAAGAGTCATTAGGATACAATTTTTATGTCTCAGAGGATCACAATGTGTTTGTGAGCCGTCACGCCATCTTCTTGAAAAACCAGTTTATCCTTGATAGAGGCAGTGGGAGGAAAATTGAGCTTGAAGAGAAAGTCTCTGAAAAGCAACGAGTCATGGATCCTATCGAACCCATTCATACAGAGCCAGTACACGATGTCCCTCAACCACCTCGTAGATCTAGTAGGGTCTCCCATCCTCCCGATAGATACTTAGGTATACTAGAAGAGGATGAAAGTGAATCCTAGGTTCTTCGGTGTTAAGCATGCTAATTTTTTTTCATTTTTTTTAAAACCATGGCTGAACCTGATCGGGTTGCCTACGTACCCCTTCATAAGGGGGATCAAGCCATACGTAGTTCTTTTTAAGTTTTAAAATGCAGCGGAAAAATCGAATCAAACAATTTAATTCATGCATGCTTACAAGATCAAATCTAGAAATCAGCACCTTAAGAACACATAGGATTATGCCGGAATCGTTTAAACAATTATGCTAAAACTTTCATGCATGATTAACTATCAGATCTGAAACTTAAGAACTCTATTCCGATTAATCTCCGAATATCCATCGAATGGATTCTGGAGATAACTCCGTGAGGAGCCCCAAAGGAGGGTAAAACCTCGGGAAATCAGACCTAGACCCTGACTCCAAAATAAAATATTGATGTGGGATTAATACCTTTTATGATGGAAGAAACTTATGGATCTGATCCTTGACTTCACAGCCACGCACACGAATGGCTTCTATGAGAAGTACACGCGAAGCCCTAGGTAGATCGTCTTCCGCGGGAGTGCTAGCTCGCGCAGGAACGCAGCAATGGCTGAAGCTTTCTCCTTCTAAACACTCAACCTTTGATTGTTCTTCAAGGAGATGGAGGATGGACGTGAGGAAGAAGGAGAAGAAGGGATGGAGGCCCTCAGAAAATTTTTTCAGAATTTTTTTGAAACCTCTAAATATGGTATATTTTGAACCCAAGGCATGGGGGTCTTTTATAGCCAAAAGATCCCCCCACGTATCACACCTAATTTAGCCAACTAATTTGGCTGATAAAATTCCCAAAAAATTCTTGTGGTTTGACAGCTAAGAGGAGATAAATATATCCAAATTTAGTACATTTTGGATCCCTAAAAGATAGGAATTCATGCGTCCAAAGTTCAGCCGCAGACCACCCTATTTCATGCACCATGCAATCCCTACAAATTAGGAAATTCATCTAAATCTTTCTAGAAAGATTTAAGGCGCCATTTTTATAGGAATTATATCCCCAAGCCTCCTCTCTTCTCACGCCAATTTTTGGCCAAAAATAAAAAGGATAGGCATAGAAAATATTGGGAATAAATTAAGGTGTCATTCTTCTCCAAGAAGATAAGGATGGGTTACTAAAATTTAGGGATTCTTCTCCTTATCCAATTCTGATTATTTGGACTCATAATCCTCATCAAATAGGGTCTTCTAATTGATTTGGATCAAGCCCAATCCAATTGGGTCAAGTCCCATCAATTGGGTCAAGCTCAATCTACTAGGGTTGAACCCAATCCAATTAGGTCAAACCCTGATGCAGCCCAAATTGAATCCTATTCAATTTGGCTCAACCTAAGCTTAATTACTCAATCAAATTGAGTTCATTAGCAATCTAATTGCTAATTAATCCTCAAATAATTCAATAATTATTTTAATGCAACTTTTGCTTAGGATAATTTGTCAATCGAATTGACCAAATTACCCCTGAATGATTCTTAATCATCAATCAGCCATTTGATCAACCTAGAAACTTCTATGCGTGTGACCTCATAGGTTCGAACCTAAGCCGGTAGTATAGGAACGTCTTCCTATACTAATCGATGTGACCATCTAGCAATGGTACCCGACGTCCGGATAGGCCGAATATATGCGAAGCAAATATTCTGGAACCCTGGACTATGGTTACTGTATAATTCAATCCCTTTGACTCCTAATGCCAGGATGACTTAGAGCTCACTGTCAACCCTATAATTAGTACATCCATTATGTGATTAACTTTAGATATCCTGTGACTCCTCACTGGAATTATCCTGGCCAAGGTTTTGCTAAATTAATCACAAGATATTATCTCCTGTTTGCAGGAGGGGTCAATTCCATCTCGACTCACAACTGACTACGCAAGTACTTGACTGCACCCAGTGACCTTCCATCACTGAATTAAAAATTCAGGTAGTCCGGTACCAAAGTACAGTGAGTTGCTTGCTAGTCACAGGTTGCGATCTCAGGTCAGAGGGCCAAACTTATACCCATATCCACTCGGAACATCTCTTGACAGTAGAGCGTTCCGGAATTGGTCACGTTCAGTGAAATATACTCCTACACTTCACCTGTATGGCATACCAGTGTCTCCACACTCCTTAGTTAAGAGGACAACCAACGTATATGTCACACAACGACCTAATCTCGATAATGTTGTCGTCCTAGCAACAACATATCATTTGGTCGCGAACAAGTTTAAGGACTCAAAGATAAATTCTCCTTTATCATAACATAAGTCCTAAGGACTTCATCATATAAGAGTTCATTTGAAGATGAAATGATGAATAATGCCAAATAATACTTTATTAATTTGTCAATTTATTTACAAAATTCAATCATCAATATGCTGACGATTGACATTTAGGATACAATTCTCAACAACTCCCACTTAGCCTAAAGCCAATCGGCACAGTATCTAATACCCATCTTCGACTTGTATTCGTTGAACTCTTTGATGCCGAGGACTTTGGTAAATGGGTCAGCCATATTTTCTTTTGTTTCTTCGACTTGTATTCGTTGAACTCTTTGATGCCGAGGACTTTGGTAAATGGGTCAGCCATATTTTCTTTTGTTTCAATTTTCTGTAGAATCCGCCACTGTGTGCTGCTTGGAACTCTTCCAGCAGATAGCACCACCCTTAAGAGTGAAGATATATCCCGACACGCTCTTGCTATCATCTTGATCTGACTGAAAACTTGAATCGGTATATCCCTCAAGTTTTAAGTCAGAATCACCGTAGACAAGCCACTGATTTTTAGTATTTCTCAAATACTTAAGGATGGTTTTTACAACCTTCCAGTGGTTGCTACCTGGATCAGACTGGTATCTGCTCACTACTCCTAGTGAGTATGCCACGTCTGGTCTAGTACATATCATGGCATACATTATAGATCCCACTGTCGAAGCATATGGAATTTTATCCATACTCTCTCTTTCTTGAGGGGTTGTCGGACAATCCCTTTTAGAGAGGTTAATTCCATGGCCCATTGGAAGATAGCCTTTCTTGGAATTAATCATACTGAACCTCTTCAGTATAGTATCAATGTATGTGGATTGGGATGATCCAAGTAATCTTCTAGATCTATCTTTATAGATCTTCATCCCTAGGATGTAAGATGTTTCTCCCAAATCCTTCATGGCAAATTGAGATGATAGCCAAACCTTTATTCCTTGTAATGCAGGAATGTCATTCCCGATTAAAAGAATGTCATCCACATACAAAACAAGAAATATGATAACTGAACCATTTGCCCATTTATAAATGCAAGGTTCCTCTTCATTCTTAATGAAGCCATATATTTTGATTACCTTATCAAAACGTATATTCCAACTCCGTGAAGCTTGCTTTAATCCATAAATGGATTTTTGAAGCTTGCACACTTTAGACTCATCTGCAGATGTAAAACCTTCAGGTTGTATCATATACACTTTCTCTTCTAAATCTCCATTTAGAAATGCGGTCTTTACATCCATTTGCCAGATTTCATAGTCTAAATGTGCTGCTATCGCAAGCACAATCCGAATGGACTTGAGCATTGCCACAGGAGAAAACGTCTCGTCATAGTCAATACCATAATGTTGACGATAACCCTTGGCAACCAGACGGGCTTTATAGGTCTCTACCTTTCCGTCTGCGCCCCGTTTCCTTTTGAATATCCACTTACACCCTATGGGTTTAATTCCTTCGGGTGGGTCAACTAATGTCCAAACATCATTGACCTTCATGGATTCCATTTCGGATTGCATGGCTCCAAGCCATTTATCAGAGTCATACCTCTGCATTGCATCCATATATGTGATCGGATCCTCATCGTTTTCATCAAGTTCGATAGGATCCCCATCCCGGACCAAGAAATCGTAGTATCTGTCCGGCTGATGTGGTACTCTACCCGATCGCCTTAATGGTGCATCTAATATGGGTTCTGGATCTGATCTAATCATATCCGACTCAACTAGTTCAGTAGATGGTGTCGAATCTTCTACATGTTGAACTTTCCTAAGCTCAATATTAGAGCTTTTAGTTCCTTCACTAAGGAATTCTTTCTCTAAGAAAACAGCTCTATTGCTTACGAACAATTTTTGTTCTTTAGCAAAGTAGAAGTAATATCCTTTAGTTTCTTTAGGATAACCAACAAAGAAACATTTGTCAGACTTGGGTTCAAGTTTGTCTGTCTTCAAACGTTTGACGTACGCTGGACACCCCCAAACCCTAAGGTGAGAGAGCATCGGCTTACGTCCAGTCCACATCTCATGTGGTGTTTTATTTACAGACTTACTTGGAACTTTATTTAGAATGTAGCAGGCTGACTCAAGAGCATATCCCCAAAAGGATATGGGCAGATCAGCAAACCCCATCATGGATCGAACCATGTCTAACAGAGTTCGATTTCTCCTTTCTGATACACCGTTATACTGTAGTGTACCAGGAGGAGTCCATTGAGAGAGAATCCCATTTTCTCCTAGATATGTCAAAAACTCACTGGTGAGGTATTCACCTCCTCGATCTGATCGAAGAGTTTTAATACTCTTTCCAGTTTGTTTTTCTACTTCATTACGATATAATTTGAACATTTCAAATGCTTCAAATTTATGTCTCATTAAATAGACATAACCATACCTTGAAAGGTCGTCTATAAACGTAATGAAATATGAATATCCACCTCTAGCATCTGTGCTCATTGGCCCACATACATCAAAATGTACAAGGGTCAATAAATCACTGGCTCGTTCACCTTTTCCGGTAAAAGGTGATTTGGTCATTTTACCAAGAAGACATGATTCACAGGTTGTCAATGATTCACAATCATTAACATCAAGGATTCCTTCTTTACTTAACCTCTTCATCCTATTCTTGTTAATATGTCCTAGCCTATGATGCCAAAGGTAGACATCCGTGACATTATCTATTTTAGGGCGCTTATTGGACTTGTACATTACATGAATAGGCTGTGACAAAATGTAAATGTCATTACTCAGAGTTCCATTCATTACAGCAGCACCATTCCAAATGATATTGCAATAATCCTTTTTTATTGATATTTCATAATCATTTTTGGCCAAAAGGCCTACAAAAATGACATTCAATAAAAAACTTGGACAATAGTGACAATCACTAAGGACATTTACATGAGAGCTAAATTCAAGTTTAAGAATTCCTAAAGCTAGAACTGGAACTGATCTTCCATCTCCAACATTCAGGAACCTTTCTCCTTCTTCAAACCTCTCACTAACTTGTAGCCCCTGCAACGAATTGCAAATATTAAAAGGACTACCGGTATCCAATACCCAGGTCGAATTATCACAAATAGAAAAATTGCAAGGTGTTATCATATAAGCACCTTGATTGGCAACTGATTGCCCACTTTTCTTGAGCCGGTTCGGATCGAGAGATGCAATGTAAAGAGGACAGTTCCTCTTCCAATGTCCTTGCTTCTTGCAGAAGAAGCACTCCGCCTTGCTCTGATCAGCCTTTTTATTCTTTTTCTGACTAGGCTGAGCATGGTGCACTTGTTTCTTTTGGATTTTATTTTTCTTTTTCCCTTTCTTAAAGGGGCGACCTTTGGATGAACCTCCCACAAAGTTCACCGTCTTCTTAAGAAGTTAGTGATCATTCTCAAATGTCTGTAGTAACCCCAACAATTGGTGATAATTCACTACAGGTTTCGTCATACGAAAATGAGTGAGAAAAGGACGGTATGATCCAGGCAATGAGTTTAGTATGGCATCCTTCCCCAATTGATCATGAAGGGAAAAACCAAGAGAGCTTAGACGCTCGATCAACTCAATCATGTACAGTACATGATCAGTTACCGAGGTCCCATCTTTCATTCGGGCGCTGAAGATGGCACAACTAGTTTTGTGCCTCTCAACGTCGTCAGGAACACCGAATGATTCATTCAACACTTGAATAATATCTTCCAGCTGCGTATTCTCAAACGCCTACTAAACTCATCACTCATTGCTGCCAACATGATGCATCGAACAGTGATCCGGTCACTAAGCCACTTCTGATAAGTGTCTCTAGCCGATCTTGATGCATTAGCAGCGGGCTGCTCAGGTGCTGGATCCGTTATCACATAAAGGATCCTTTCATGCTCTAGCACTATTTTCAGTTTCCTATGCCAATTATTAAAATTTGGACCAGTCAACTTGTCATTGTCCAACAATGAGCGAAGTGACAAATTAGTGGCCATTTCTGCATAAAAAAAATTTGGCTATTAGTATATGAATTGACTAAACACATTAGACTGGGACTTTAGTCTAAAGGTACTCCCACTATTTTATACAAATTGGTAGCCTTTACCTCCAATTCGAAAAATTACTCCTAATTCTTTAGTGGGCACTAGAACCCAGTAGATCGCATATAGGCCCGAGTGTGGCTCGGCTAACCCATATGCACCTATTGGTAGGTTCTAAACCAGTTGCTTCACCAAGCAACTTCTAGTGATAATTTTGCCCTAGGTTCTTCGGCAGGCGTGTGGCGCCTCCACCGAATACCCTAGTCAGGTCCAACCATTAAATGATAGGGTTAAGTCTAATCAACTAATAGACGACCAAGCCCGAGTGTGGCTCGGCTCACCTGACCGCCTATTGAAGGTACACTTAACTCATCATATATTGAATGACAATTCCAATGCTTGATAAGTACCAGGCGTGTCACGCCTCCAATAATTATCAAAGCATTGGACCCATTATCACCCAACTTAATGGGAGGCTATGACCTAGTTATCCCCATAACCATTTCATTTTAAGGACCTAATAATTTTTGAGGATTTCTTAATTAGGATAGATAAGAAGATCCGGTTAGTCTAATTTCTCCCACTGACTTCACCAAATCAGATTAGACTCAAACCGGTTAAAGAGGCACCTAAATCAGTCAAACTGATTTTCCTTATAGGCATGGGCTAACTCGAATCATTAAGTGATCCAATCAAAATGTGATTGACCATGTCGGCCAGGTAAGTGAGATCGGTGGAAGGGATATGCCATTAACTCGACAAAGACGAATCAGTGCGAGTAGCTCCCAATTAAAAACCACCGGTCAAAACTGCCAAACTTACCTTAGACACCGACTGGTTAATCAATTTCGATTTGATTACTCAAATGACTCGGGCTACACCTCTGAGCCTAAATCAAGTTCCATCTTGGTCTAATCAAAGATATGGACTTGATCCATCTACAACTATTGTAAATTGATCTAGAATTTTCTTGACCTAATCTAGTTACTACTTAATTAGATTTGATCAATTAATTCTATTTGTCCATGTATGATTCTAACCTTAGGTCTAACCCAATCCTAGGAACTTGATTCAAGCTAACCCATATGCCCAAAGAATTATGCAATGTCAATTAATTGAGTTACAATTCTATTTCATAACACTTAATTCTCAATTAAGTTTAGACTTATGAAAGTTTTGATCATTGCATATTTCTTTTTAATTACATATTAATTACAATCTTTCAGTTCTTAAAAACATATTTTCAGATCTGAGTTTTTGTAATTAATCACAGGTAATCAGATTTAATTCATGTTTAAGTCATTATGTTTTATGTTCATGCATCACATATACACAACAACATGAATTAATTCAAACAATATACATCTTATGTATTTATTTTTTCACTTTTATTTTCAGATCTGATTTGTTCATTAAAATCAGAGATCATATAAATCATAAACTTTATTTAGATCTAATCTAAATAATATTATAATTTCAGATTTATTCATGTTACTAATCCTAACACAAACATGCATCATATGCATCCAAAATTTCAGATCTACTTAATCATGCATAATCAACAATTAAATCAATCATAAAAAGCACTTTAGATCTAATCTAAACATGTTAATGATTTCAGATTTAATTGCAAGAATTAAAACATAAAAGTTTAAACATAAACCTGGCTCTGATACCACTATTGGGGGGAGTCTCCACTCCTACATGGGTTCGGTCCTATTAAAAATAGGGTGACACCCATGTATACCTATCAGAGCACGCATCTCTATACGCCTCCGAACGGAGAGCCATGCTTCGTCACACGATCACGCGTGAGAGTTTCCGGAGATCGGTCACAACTCTTGGACCTTTGCTCTGATACCACTGAAAGTGAATCCTAGGTTCTTCGGTGTTAAGCATGCTGATTTTTTTTTCATTTTTTTTTAAAACCATGGCTGAACCTGATCGGGTTGCCTACGTACCCCTTCATAAGGGGGATCAAGCCATACGTAGTTCTTTTTAAGTTTTAAAATGCAGCGGAAAAATCGAATCAAACAATTTAATTCATGCATGCCTACAAGATCAAATCTAGAAATCGGCACCTTAAGAATACATAGGATTATGCCGGAATCGTTTAAACAATTATGCTAAAACTTTCATGCATGATTAACTATCAGATCTGAAACTTAAGAACTCTATTCCGATTAATCTCCGAATATCCATCGAATGGATTCTGGAGATAATTCCGTGAGGAGCCCCAAAGGAGGGTAAAACCTCGGGGAATCAGACCTAGACCCTGACTCCAAAATAAAATATTGATGTGGAATTAATACCTTTTATGATGGAAGAAACTTATGGATCTGATCCTTGACTTCGCAGCCACGCACACGAATGGCCTCTATGAGAAGTACACGCGAAGCCCTAGGTAGATCGTCTTCCGCAGGAGTGCTAGCTCGCGCAGGAACGCAGCAATGGCTGAAGCTTTCTCCTTCTAAACACTCAACCTTTGATTGTTATTCAAGGAGATGGAGGATGGACGTGAGGAAGAAGGAGAAGAAGGGATGGAGGCCCTCAGGAAAGTTTTTCAGAATTTTTTTGAAACCTCTAAATATGGTATATTTTGAACCCAAGGCATGGGGGTCTTTTATAGCCAAAAGATCCCCCCACGTATCACACCTAATTTAGCCAACTAATTTGGCTGATAAAATTCCCAAAAAATTCTGGTGGTTTGACAGCTAAGAGGAGATAAACATATCCAAATTTCGTGCATTTTGGATCCCTAAAAGATAGGAATTCATGCGTCCAAAGTTCAGCCGCAGACCACCCTATTTCATGCACCATGCAATCCCTACAAATTAGGAAATTCATCTAAATCTTTCTAGAAATATTTAAGGTGCCATTTTTATAGGAATTATAGCCCCAAGCCTCCTCTCTTCTCACGCCAATTTTTGGCCAAAAATAAAAAGGATAGGCATAGAAAATATTGGGAATAAATTAAGGTGTCATTCTTCTCCAAGAAGATAAGGATGGGTTCCTAAAATTTAGGGATTCTTCTCCTTATCCAATTCTGATTATTTGGACTCATAATCCTCATCAAATTGGGTCTTCTAATTGATTTGGATCAAGTCCAATCCAATTGGGTCAAGTCCCATCAATTGGGTCAAGCTCAATCTACTAGGGTTGAACCCAATCCAATTAGGTCAAACCCTGATGCAGCCCAAATTGAATCCTATTCAATTTGGCTCAACCTAAGAAAGGCAAATTCTATCGGGTAAGTTGATCGAAGACTCCTCCATCCCTATTAAACAAAGATGCTTGATCAGTTTTTCACTTGGTAAGGACCTCCGAGATGAAGTATGGTGCGATGTTCTGCCCATGAAAGCGTGCCATCTTCTTCTAGGAAGACCTTGGTTGTATGATCGTAGTGTCGAGTATGATGGTCGATCCAATTGTTATTCTCTATATTGTGCCAACAAAAGAGTTGTGTTAAAGCCCCTTAGGATTACTGATTTTACCTCTGAAAATCTGATAATCCAACGGGTTTTAACCATGAGAAAGTTTGAAGCTTGTAGCCGAGAGATTGGGGTCATGTATGCACTAATGGCTAGAAAAGTTGGGGCTGAAATTTTAGAAGTTGTTCCTCCTGATTTCAAGTCTATATTGGATGATTTCTCTTATGTAACCCCTGAGGACCTTCCCAAGGAGCTTCCACCGATGAGGGACATCCAACATGCCATAGATTTGGTGCCCGGTTCAAGTTTACCGAATCTTCCTGCATTCCGGCTGAATCCTAGAGAACATGAGGAGCTTCACCGCCAAGTCCAAGAACTTTTGGACAAGGGATTCATCCGAGAGAGCCTCAGTCCATGTGCCGTTCCGGCTCTACTTACTCCCAAGAAGGATGGTTCATGGAGGATGTGCATGGACAGCAGAGCAATCAACAAGATTACAGTGAAGTACCGCTTCCCGATCCCGCGGCTTGACGACATGCTGGATTTGTTGCATGGAGCCACCATCTTCTCCAAGTTGGACCTTCGAAGTGGCTACCACCAGATCAGAATCAGACTTGGGGATGAGTGGAAGATGACATTTAAGACCAAGGATGGCCTCTATGAATGGATGGTTATGCCGTTTGGTCTCTCCAATGCGCCAAGTACTTTCATGCGGGTTATGAATTAAGTGCTGAAACCGTACATTGGGCGCTTTGTGGTTGTTTATTTTGATGACATTTTGATTTTCAGTCGTAGCCGTGTGGAGCATCAGCAACATCTTCGCCGAGTGCTTCTTACACTTCGATCAGAAAAACTTTATGTTAACCTGAAGAAGTGCTTCTTTGCTGAATCACAAGTACCATTCCTTGGTTTCATAATTTCAGATCAAGGTGTTGCAGCGGATCCGAAGAAAGTTCATGCCATTCGGGAGTGGCCGATGCCAAGTAACATTCATGAGGTGAGGAGCTTCCATGGCTTGGCTTCCTTCTACCGCCGGTTCATAAGAAATTTCAGCAGCATAGTAGCACCAATCACCAATTGTATGAAGGCTGAAAATTTCCGTTGGACGCCGGCCGCCACTAGAGCCTTTGAAGACATCAAGGAACGTCTAACCCAAGCCCCAATTCTTCGACTTCCATACTTTGATCAGCTCTTCTAAGTCGCTTGTGATGCTTCTCACATTGGGATTGGTGGAGTTCTGAGCCAAGAAGGTCATCCCGTCGCCTTCTACAGCGAAAAGCTCAACGACGCCAAGCGAAGGTATTCCACTTATGATATTGAGTTTTATGCTGTGGTTCAAACTCTTAAACATTGGAAGCATTATCTTCTACATCGAGAGTTTGTCATGTACACCGACCATGACTCTTTAAAGTACATCAATTCACAAAAGAAGCTAAGTGCGCGACATGCGAGATGGGTGGATGTACTGCAGCAATTTACTTTTGTATTAAAGCATAGGCCTGGTGCAGAAAATCGAGTCGCTGATGCCCTTAGCCGGAAGACACATATTCTCACCCTCTTGAATGCAGAAGTAACGGGCTTCAATGATCTGAAAAATGAAGGGTTTTAGCATGTTATAATGCGCAGCGGAAGCTAGGAATTTTAAAAATTTCTTAATAAAGTCCCTATGCATGAAACCCTTTTAAGCCTAGATCACCTTAATGATTACAATCAAATGATATAAAATAAATGCAGAATTAGTAGAATACCTCAAACGCTAATCCAAAGTGTACAATCTCCACGAGGCGTCCAAGTGTCCGCCCTCCAATGGTGATCCACACGAAAACTTGATCAAGACTTTAGC
The DNA here is from genome assembly GCF_009389715.1 of Phoenix dactylifera. Lineage (NCBI taxonomy): Eukaryota > Viridiplantae > Streptophyta > Magnoliopsida > Arecales > Arecaceae > Phoenix > Phoenix dactylifera. The sequence goes on from NW_024069733.1 coordinate 14,186, forward strand.
TCCAAAGACTTTTGATCCTTAATGCAGAATTCTTCTAAAGAACTCTAATGGCTTGCTTTCCTTCCTTTCTATTTTCCTTTAGCCTTCTAAAGTCACTTCTAATCCTTTTGTCCTAAAGAAGACCACCTTGTCTTGGCTTAGGACACACTAGAAGCAATGCTAGAAAGAAAGAAACTAATGTAAGAAAGAAAGAAGAGAGGAGTGGGGTGGAATTGGAATGATGAAACCCATGGAGTGCTAACCTATTTATAATAGGTGTAGGGATGCATCTCCAAGGGATGCATCCCATCCACACATCCTCTCATGAAAGGGCATCATCTAAAGGGCCATATCAAATAAGAGGAGGTGCAGATCAAGTGAGGAGGTGTATCAAATGATATGTCCTTTCATGTGGTGCCATATTTTGACCAAGTCAACATCACATGCTAATCACATGTCCATCGTGCCTCACCTCTTGATCTTTCATGATGATGATCCAAGGGCTCCAATGCAAGGCGCCATTCACTTGACCCATTATGTCTTCATCCAATGGTGGGATTAAGATCCAATGGTCAATTATGGTAGCCATCCTCTAACCCAATCCAATTGGGTTAAACCAACTCTCCATTATGTCTTCATCCAACGGTAGATCAAGATCTAACGGTCTAGATTGAATGATTTATTAAATGTAATCCAATTAGACTCAAACCAAGCCAATTAGGTGCCAACTCTTGGCTAACCCATATTAGAATATGATCTAATCAAATTAGATCAATTAAGAATCAGATTCGAATCCAATTCGAATCAGATTCGAATCCAATTCGAATCAGATTCGAATCCAATTCGAATCAGGAGCTAAGGTTTGCAACACCTGCTAGGATGTTTATCTTGCAAACATGATCTAATCCAATTAGACCCTTGATAAGTTTCCTTGTGTGTGACCCATTGGGTTCCATACTTAGCCAGCAATAGGTGTGAGTGCGAGTTGACCCAACTTGATTAGAACTCTTCTAATCGATTTAAGTCCAAACTGCGCGAACCCGAACTTAACAATTAGAATCCTTTCTAATTGGTGATCGAATTAAACTCTTTAATTTGATCAAACCTATAAAACAAGATTGACGTCTAGCAACGTGTCATGTCTATCCGAAAAATATGAAATTTGGTAGAAATACCAAAAATACCCTTCAGTGGCAAGTTACCATGCAATTCAATCCTTTAATCAAACTGCATCCCAAATATGTATATGAGTATGAATATATGTCAAACTCAATTTCATATTCATATTTTTCTCAATCTTTTAATGATAATTCAAATAATGAAACATTAGAAACTCTTTCTAGTTTTCATTCTGCTTTGATCAAAGGCTTCCTGAATTATCATATGATTAGAATAAATAGGATGCTATCTTCTCTTACTAGAAGTGATTAATTCCTTGTTGACCTACTCATAATCTTCGTACACAATTCACCATATCCAGAAGACCTCGTACATAACTTATTGTCATGAATGAGTGTAAACCAAAATATGGGTTCATGTGCACAAGATACCATGGTGATCTCAGGTCATAGGATCAGTTGCACAACTCCCACTAAGAGAATCATCTTTTGACATGTAAGTAAGACTTCATAAGATTTCTCTTTGTAGGTCAATTCAGTGAACTCATTCCTCTAATGAGCACCCACATCTTTGTATTAGTGTCTCCACACAAATGATTGTGAGATCAATCATCCTCTGCATCGAGCATACATAAGACATGCCAGTCTTTCCGGTAATCATTGATCCCCGACTCAATGTACCAATGACTGGGAATATTTAAGATTAGGATTTTAGGATTTTAAGTCTCACTAGTATGATCTCATCATAGTCTTAAAACCATTGCCCTAATCTAAGGAGTTTATCATAAATATAATCAACAGCATATGATAAAACATAACGCTTTTATTCATATTTAAATGTCATGTACATGATTTGGACAAATCAAAAGAAAAAAACTTTCGCAATACATATTGCGATTGGCTTGTAGAGCATCTACCCTTTCAATCTCCCACTTGCACTAAAGCCAATCGCTCTTATATTTTATCCCCATACAATCGAGGTGGCGATCGAACTGCTGTTGTGGTAGAGCTTTAGTGAACGGGTTTGCTAGGTTGTTCTTTGTGTCTACTCGTTCAATGACTATGTCTTGTCTCTCGACGATCTCTCGAACGAGGTGGAAGCGTCTTAGAATGTGCTTGGATTTGTGATGAGATCTTGGTTCCTTTGCTTGAGCAACAGCTCCAGTGTTGTCACAATAAACTGAAACTGGTCCAGCAATCTCAGGAACTACTCCCAACTCAGCGATGAACTTCTTCATCCAGACAGCTTCCTTAGCGGCTTCACTTACAGCGATGTTTTCTGCCTCAGTAGTTGAGTCAGCTACAGTTTGCTGCTTGGAACTCTTCCAGCTCACTTTACCACCATTTAGGGTAAAGACATACCCTGAAGTGGACTTGCTATCATCTGGATCTGATTGAAAACTAGAATCAGAAAATCCTTCTAGTTTCAACTCAGATCCTCCATAAACTAGAAAAATATCTTTAGTCCTTCTTAAGTACTTAAGAATATTTTTCACAGCTATCCAATGATTTTCTCCTGGATCAGCCTGGAATCTGCTTGTTATGCCTAAGGCATAAGCAACATCAGGCCTAGTACATAGCATAGCATACATAATTGATCCTACTGCCGAAGCATAGGGAATAGAATTCATTCTATTCCTCTCTTCAAATGTCTTAGGAGACATTTTCTTAGAGAGACGTATGCCATGACTCATAGGTAAGTAACCTCTTTTACTTCCTTCCATGCTGAATCTTTTCAGCACACGATCTATGTACTTAGACTGGGGCAAGCCTAGCATCCTTTTAGATCTATCCCTATAGATCTTTATACCAAGTATATAGGATGCTTCTCCCAAGTCTTTCATGGAAAAGCTTTTTGATAGCCAAGTCTTGACTGATTGTAACATTGGAATATCATTTCCAATGATTAGTATGTCATCTACATACAATATTAAGAAGACAACGGCGCTCCTACTAGTCTTCTTGTACACACATGGTTCATCCACATTTTTGATGAAACCAAACTCTTTGACTGTTGTATTAAAACGGATGTTCCAACTCCTCGATGCTTGCTTTAATCCATAAATGGATCTCTTAAGCTTGCATGCTTGATTTGCTCTCCCACTTGAGACAAATCCTTCTGGCTGTGTCATGTAAACCTCTTCCTCAAGATAACCATTAAGGAAGGCGGTTTTGACATCCATCTGCCAAATTTCATAATCATAGTATGCAGCTATTGCAAGCAAAATCCGAATAGATTTAAGCATGGCAACTGGTGAAAAAGTTTCATCATAGTCAATTCCTTGCTTTTGCCTGAAACCTTTTGCCACCAATCTAGCCTTGTAGGTTTCTACTTGGCCATCTGCTCCAATCTTCTTCTTATAGACCCATTTGCAACCTATAGGGTTTACACCTTCTGGTGCATCAACCAAAGTCCATACTTGGTTGGTATACATAGAGTCTATTTCGGATTTCATAGCTTCTAACCATTTGTTAGAGTCATTACTCATGATAGCTTCCGAATAGGTCAGAGGATCATCATTTTCGACGATGTGGGCTTCATCATTCTCAATGATAAACCCATACCTCTTAGGTGCATTTCGCACTCTATCTGACCTTTGGAGAGGAGATGTGTGTTGTGGTTGTACTGTTGGGAACCCGCCCATGCCGCTGATATTTCAAAAATTAAATCAGATGGCAGCGGAAGAGGCATGTGCGGGATCGACGTTCATCGCATGAACGTTGTTTCGAGACCTTTCGTAATTAGGTAAGAATTAAAACTTTTATAACTATTAGGAAGATCAGATCTTCACCTTGCGCGGGTAGATGATCACCGCAAATCTGAATTCGTGGTTTTGGAAGAAGGTTCGCTTGAAGCCGTTCAAACGTCCGGCATCTACGGGTATCCACACGAAGTAGAGGACCGATCAATGTTTCCTTGTCTCCCCGGGGTGCTAGCTCCCTTGCAGAGACTTCCTTTGATGGCTGATCTCCTCTCTTTCTTTCAACTCTTGAAAGTGCTTGAGAGGAGGAAGAAGAAGGAGGGATGATGAAGAAGAACAAGAACCCCTAGCAGCCTTCTCTTCCTTGCTTGCGTTGGAGCCCAAAACAAGAGAAGAAGGATGAGCCGGCAATGCCTTTCTCTCTTCTTGCTGCTGGCGGCTGAAAACACCAAGGAAAGGAGAGGGCCACGGCTTGGAGGAAGAGAGGTTTTTCAATCGCTCTAGGGCGCCGGCCTCATGGTTCCTTTATAGCCATCAAGGGCTCCTCCAAAGTAGGAGCCCTAGATGAATTTCCAAAGAGAGAAGGGGGGGGCGCCGGCCCCTCTCTTCATGCCGCACACAAGGAGAGGAGGAGGGGCGTGATCCCTCCTTCTTGTGATGCCCTAATCCTCTTCTAAAGAGGATTGGGTGCCTCTCTTATGGTTTAATCCCAATCCGATTAGGATTAGCCAAATTGGGTTCAATCTATGCTAGTCCTAATCCAATTAGGACTTGAATGAACCATGACTCAATTGAACTCTTCAATCCTAATCCAATTAGGAGTCATGTTGATTCATTAGATTATTAATTAATTTAGACTTAAGAAATCCTAATCCAATTAGGATTTATTTAATTTTAGTCCTAATCCAATTAGGACTCTATTTGAATCCGAAGTCCTAATCCAATTAGGATTTCTAGGAATCCTACTCCAAGTAGGAATCCTATTTTAATTCAAAATTCCTAATCTCATTAGGATTGTAGGAATCCTATTCCAAGTAGGAATCCCAGTCCTACTGCAACTAGGATTCCCAGTCCTAATCCAATTAGGACTCTAGGAATCCTACCCGAAGTAGGATTTGTGTTTAAGTCCAATTGATTAATTCCCTTTGTTCCTTCTTCAACTTCTTTATCAATCAAATTGATTGCTTGTGATTCTTAATCACGATTTCAACCATCGGATCGGTCAATACTTCTAGTGTGTGTGACCCCATAGGTTCTATTCTGACTGGTAGTGAGATATATTGTGATCTCTATCTCAATATCATTGAAAACTCCTTTCAATGGGTTGGAACGATTCCAACTCAACTCATTAGGGTTTATCGATCATCAAGATAATCCCTATGAGTCCCACCATCCACCAGTGACACCTAGCAGCATGTAGTGGCTACCCAGCAGAATGGAATGATGAACCTCTAGGTGCAGTTAATGTGTGATACAGTCCTACTATCGTGGATCCCTACAGGACGGAGGTCATGGACAACTCGTCAAATCCCATCGTCTGTCATATGTCAAGATTTATTCGACTTGAGTTCGATAGTGAAAAACTCTTTTTCCACTTTATATTACTGCCCTGGCCAAGGTCTTAGAACTCAGTCTAACAAATCACATAGGATCACTCCTCTTCTATCAAGGTCGATAGATTCCTTATAGGTGCATATCCTACTCCTACAGTGAACCTACTGCAGCCAATCTACACTGCATGGACCCATATGGCTAGAGACCATGTATGTGTGCAGTCAAACTACAATAACCTCACTGTGAGTAGCCGAAGCACCGCAGGTCAAAGGACCAGTCACACTACTGCAACATCAAGCAAGTCACTGACGAGTGGATAGACATCCAAGTGACTTCTTGTCTTGGTCACGCTCAGTACCCTTGTTCTCTAACAAGCACCTGCACTATCACTTCAGTGTCCCTACACTGTGGATTCAAGTCTCGTCCATCCAGAAGGAAAGTGATCTGTGCACTGATCGGATCGATCACCGTCCTCGTGATGATTCATTGATCAGGAGCATTTAGAAATTAATCACCAATGATACATGGCTCAAATTCTCAACTCTTGAGAATATGTATCATCATCTTATTAATTTTTTGGACGATTCATAGACACATAAACAATATGAATGAAAAAGATGCCTTTTATTTATTCAATAATAAATAGTCAAGTACAAAATTATGTCCCTAGAATCAACAATGTGTCAGCCAAATTGGCTTCTAGGGCATACATCTAACAATCTCCCACTTGCACTAAAGCCAATTGGTCATATATCTTAGGCCCATCTTCTCAAGGTGGGCTTCAGTCTTTTGCTGACTCAGCTGCTTAGTGAAGGGTTCTGCCACGTTATCCGCGGAGTCTACTCTCTGCACCTCTACATATTTCTTCTCAACATAGTCGCGTATGAGATGGAAGCGCCGCTCTATATGCTTAGACTTCTGATGAGACCTTGGCTCCTTAGCAAGGGCTATGGCGCCATTATTATCGCAGTAGAGTGTTATGGCATCTGATGTCATCACGTCCAACTCTGCAATGAATTTCTTGAACCAGAAGCCTTCCTTAGCAGCTTCAGAGGCGGCGATATATTCAGCTTCCATAGTAGAATCAGCAATGATCGGTTGTTTAGAACTCTTCCAATTTACCGTACCACCATTGCACAAGAACACATATCCAGATGTTGATTTCCTATCATCGACATCAGTCATGAAGTCTGAATCTGTGTACCCTTCTACCTTTAACTCTGATGATCCTCCAAAGACCAAGAATAAATCTTTAGTTCTTCTCAAGTACTTAAGAATATTCTTCACAGCTGTCCAGTGTTCTTCACCTGGATTCGACTGATATCTGCTTGTGACACTCACAGCAAGGGCTATATCAGGTCGTGTACACAGCATGGCATACATGAGGCTCCCTATTGCTGATGCATAGGGGATCTTGCTCATGCGTTGAATCTCTTCAGATGTGTTGGGGCACATCTTCTTGGAGAGATGAATTCCATGTCTTAGGGGTAAGAGACCCCTCTTGGAGTTTTCCATGCTGAACCTCTTCAGCACCTCCTCTATATACATTTTCTGTGACAGGCCAAGCATCCTTTTAGATCTATCTCTATAGACCTTTATTCCCAAAATATAGGATGCTTCCCCAAGGTCTTTCATGGAGAATTCTTTTGACAACCAGACCTTGACTGAGGTTAGCATGGGAATATCATTCCTTATCAGGAGAATGTCATCTGCGTACAGTACGAGAAAAACGACAGCACTCCCACTAACCTTTTTGTAAACACACGGTTCCCCTTCGTTTTTGATGAAATCAAACGTTTTGATTGCGTCATCGAAACGAGTGTTCCAACTCCGAGATGCTTGCTTTAGTCCATAGATGGACCTTTGCAGCTTGCAGACCTTGTGATCTCCATCACTGGAAGTGAAACTCAAAGGCTGTTCCATATAGATATCTTCATCAAGATATCCATTCAGGAAAGCAGTTTTCACATCCATCTGCCAGATTTCATAATCATGAAATGCTGCAATGGCAAGCAATGTTCGGATGGATTTTAGCATGGCTACAGGTGAAAAGGTCTCCTGATAGTCAATGCCTTCGCGCTGATGATAGTCAACTTTAAAGACCACGCAATAGCACGTATCTAGTAGGATAGTGATTACGGGTATCGATCCACAGGGATTGGGGTATAATTGTTTTTCTTAAAAATAAAAATATTTAAAAAGGATGTATTTGTGAAGACTATTAAACTAAACAATTTAATAAAAGAAAATGCAATTAAAGGGATATCAGTTTAGGAGAACCTAGGGCAAGGAATTCACCACTAACATCGAGACAAGGGTTATTTATATTTTAATTTATTCTTGGATAAACATGCAAATTGGCTACAAGCCTAATAAGCATTTAAATAAAAATTCACAAAAGTAATTTGGGCATAATCCATCTTCGGTTGGCATGAAATGTCTACCCTAATCTAAAGTGGCAGCACATTGCATCTTCCCTAGGCATGGACTATCTTATATTTACCTAGTGATCATGAAGAACAGTTGTATAAACATCATATTTAAAATCACAGAAATTAAATATGAGATGAAATAAAATATTCATTAGAAGCAGAATAAGGTTTATACAACTCCAAGAATAGAAATCAAAAATATAAAACCCTCAGCCCTTTATTAGGGCTGCATCCAGCCCTAGAGAAGAAATTAGCCCTGCATGGAGTTGGAGACGGTAGCAGCAGCACAGCAGCGGGCTCCCATCTCTCCCTTCATGATCAGCTTCCTTTCTTTCCTCCCTCATGCACTGGGATTTCAGCCTCCGAGAAGCGATGATCGAAGGAGGATAGCTCTCCTCCTTTTATAGCTTCACCAGCACCCCACCCTCCTTGCTTTGTGGTTGATCCGAACGGTGAAGCTGAAATTTGTTGGCCGCGGGAGAGTCGGACGCGTGGGAAGATGAAGTCAATCCTCTGTTCTGTTGGGATGCAGGAGCTATTTGGATCTCAGGGGAAGAGGATGAAGCTTACGGCTGGATACGATGGAACTAATCGAGTTGTTGGACAGCTGAGAGGTGATCTGGAAGTTGGGATTTAATTCCGAAGCAGAGGACTTGCTGGCTTTGATCTTATCCATGGATGCGGGAAGTTTGGATTCCGAAACAGGGGAAGGAGGCTGCGGACGTGCTTGCGGTTGAGAGGACTTCGGAAGGAGGTTGAAGAAGCTGGGAGTGTTGCTGTTAGCTGGGAGAAGGTGGTTCGGATTTGGGTGTGTGAGAAGATTTGGAGCTATCCATGGAGGGTAGACAGATCCGTGGGTGGTTGGATCGATGAAAACTCGGGCTCTGTTTGAACTGCTCACGGGATGGGGATGATGTGGAGTTGGGAGGTTCGGCTGGGAGGAGATATGCTCTGTTTGGATGCCGTGAAGGCAGTGGGTGAGAGGAAGATGATAAATCGCGGAGAATGGGGAGGATCTTGGTTTTGTTCCTTAGATGCGGAAGGGAAGAATGCTAACGTGGAGAGGATGGGATCTGAATCGTGGATGCAGAAGGATGAACTCGATTTGGATGAAGGGGAGGAAGGCATGCATGAGATGAGCTTTGGAACGGCTGGCAGCTGGGACTGGGAACGTATCACGAATGAACTGTAAGATCTTGGAGGATACTGAGCCGTTGGGAGGAGATCAATTCGGCTCTATTTCGTTGGAACACGGGAGAAGGGGAGGATGTTCGGTTCGGTTGGCAGTTGAGATGAAGCTGCGATGGGAAGACTTGGGAATCCAGCTGGGATCAGTCCGGAAGAAGAGGGAATGAATTCATGAGCTGAGATGCAGGGGATACCGTGAGTTGGTTTGAACTTTGTTTTATTAAGCTGGGAGGTTTTCACGGGGGACGAAGCTTCTGTTCTTTGGACATGGAAGCTGGGAAGGACGTGGATTTTATTCCCTGCATTGAGAAAGATGGTTGGGTCCACTCTGATGGGTTGGGACTGAAGCTAAAACAGGGGAGGTTTGAATAGTGGAGGAAATAGTCTTGATAGGTGCACACGTGAAGAGAAGGAAACTTGAATGACTGATTGTACATAAAGGTTGATCCATGATATAGTTCAAATAAAATGTTGAAACATGAACGAAAGATCGAATTAGATGTGATGAAAACAGTAGAATTGGGATGAACGGCCGAAGAGGGAATCTGAGAGGATTTAATTCGCGAAGTGCATGCAATTTAGGTTCAGGGATCATCTCGAATGAGTTTGACTCGAATATGAGTTCGACTTTACCTGCATACATTAGACTCAATCAGTAAAACTCGAATTACCTCTGATAATTATTAAAATGCAATGATGATGGTAACACATATTTTATGGTTAAATTTACGAAATATGCAAATTAAAATAATGATAAGTGCTATGAATAAGATATTAATTTATGCATTATTTAGCACTTATCACACCCCCCAACCTACATTTTGCTAGTCCTCGAGCAAAATAAAAAAAAACTAACTCACTTTCGCAGGAATCGCGATTGCATTTACCGTATGCAATAAGGCTTTAAACCCCTAGGTGGCCCTAGTGGACGAGTTTTGTCTCGTGAGGGTTTCCGGCTCAGATACCCACAAACTGCAGTCGAAAGAAATTTATTTTATTGTTTTATAAAATCTAATTTCAAATGCATTAATGCCAAGAATTTCAAAAGTACACAAAGTTTTAATTACTAAGTCAGCCCAAATCCTAGGTCAGTATGCAACTTAAGTTGAAGTCATTAAGTTTCCGTTAGAGAGTTGTAAGGCTAATTTATATTTGGGTGCTCGGTGATGTCTGGACCATACACAAGCTAAGGCTTTAGATTCTCCAAAATATTGCTAAAAACTAGTAGTTTCCAAGAATTGGTCAGATAAGACTTAATCACTGATTCAAAATCATCCTATCTTGCAGGATTTCGAGAGTTGTGGATGTTTACTTTAATACCTCATGGGCTTTATCTGTAATATTCCAGTTTACTCGAATTTTTACAACGACGGCTTTCACACTATCGTCTTTTTCAAGGTCAATATTATTTTCTCTTTTTCTCTTCTTTTTTTTTTTAATATTTTTTTTTATTTTTTTATTATATTTTTTTTATTTTATATTTATTATGCACTTTTACTCTTGTAATGATTCCTCCATGTAACGAGCATTCAGTCAACACTCCCACACCAGATGGCATAAGGTGTTAGGCATCAAGACTCCCCTACGGACCTATGCTCGGGTTCCTCATTACAAGCCCGCTGACCTTTTGACAATAGGTAGCCCTTTTCGATGTACCTGATTAAATTCGCTTCTTTTTTTCTTTTTTTGTTTCTTTTTTTTTAATAATAGCGAATTAGATAGGAAAGATTCATCAGGACTCAAGGTTGCTACTAGACTTAGCAACATAATGTTGAACCTAATCCTTAGTAGTGCAGGCCATGTGTGTTGTGAAATTCCAAAATAAAAATTATCTTACAACTCGCTAAAGGAATATTTAATAAAAAGAACTCAAATTGACTTACTCCTGACTAGTTATTGGGCTTTTTAGATTTTATATACTTTGTGTGTTTATCATTTCAGCACTAAAGCATAGAAATTAGGTTTTTTTTTTTTTTTGAAATTCACTTCTTTTTTTTTTTTTTGAAATTCAATGCGAAAAATTTCTTCCTTCAAAAATTCGAATCCTATACCCCCCAACCTAGATCAGACATTGTCCTCAATGTTTTTTTTTTTTTTTTGATGAATTTTTTTTTGAATATTATATTATTATTATTTTTGTTTTATTTTTTTTATTTTGGACGAAAATATGATGCATATGGAGGATAGAAGCATTTTACTGTAGTTGCATCAGTAATATGAGGGATCCTGTTAAGAAAATAAAAAAAAATGCGACAAGAAAATATGCAAAAATAACCTATGAAAATTGGGTTGCCTCCCAACAAGCGCTAAGTTTAACGTCTTCAGCCAGACGCAGTGCATCCTTATCAAATCATACCAGGTTCATGCGGGGTTCTCCAAGGAAGAAAATTCATGGGAAACTGATTGTCGGGCACAGAGTTGACTGCTTCTATGGCCTTTTCTATAGTAACGTCAAAATGGGTCAAGCGTGTTTTCAGAGGGTCATCTGCTAAAATATAAGGAAGATCGCCCATTTTATCTATTAGGAAGCACTCAACTTCCTTTGCGGGTTGATCAGAGGCATGAAATATATTTAACTTAACCTTCATATTTCCAAAGGATATATTCATCACCCCCGTTCTACAGTTAATACATGCATTGGCTGTGGCTAGAAAGGGACGACCAAGAATTATGGGGATCTGTTTCTTAAGATTGGGCACAGGTTCCATATCAAGGACGATGAAATCGACTGGAAAATAAAATTTGTCGACCTTGACTAGGACATCTTCAATTGTTCCTCGTGGTATTTTAACAGATCGATCAGCCAACTGTAGGGACACCGAGGTAGGCTTCAATTCACCTAATCCGAACTTTTCATAGACTGAATAAGGAAGGAGGTTAACACTCGCCCCTAGATCTAATAATGCTCGATCAATAGGATTGTCTCCTACCACACAAGAGATGGTAGGGGCACCAGGATCTTTGAACTTAGGAGGGGTTTTGTGCTGAAGGATGGAGCTTACTTGTTCAGTCAGGAAGACCTTTTTAGGCACATGAGTCCTAGATTTTCGTTTCTGTGTACAAAGGTCTTTGAGAAATTTGGCATAAGATGGAACTTGTCTAATAGCATCAAGAAGTGGGAGGTTGATTTTGACTTGTTTGAAAACCTCCATCATCTCCTCTAGTGAAGTTTCTTTTTTGCCAAAGGGAGAGGGTGAATTGAGAGCATCAGGAAATGGGGCCTTCGGGATGTGAGTTTTGGCCGAAGCTGGAAGAGCTGAAGAAGAAGAAGGTTTTGGATTGTCATGTGATACATTTTGCTCTTCCTTTTTACCTTCTTTATTGTTACCCTCCCCAATCTTATTGTCTACTACACGTCCACTCCTTAGGGTAGTCAAAGCATTGGCCTGTTCATGATGAATTGTATTCGGTTGATTTTCTTGAGCCATGTATTGTCCCCTAGGATTACTCACTGGTTGGCTTGGAAGCTTTCCTTCCTCTCGCTTGTTCAGTGCATTAGCTAGTTGCCCCATTTGGGATTCTAGCTTGGCGATAGATTGCGTGTGAGAGTGCACCAATTGTGTAATGGTTTCCAAACCTTGAAGGGAGGTCAACACTTTCTCCTCAAAGGCTGTGTTTCTTTGGGGTGCTGGGGGAGTGTGTTGAAATTGAGTCGAAGGACGGTAGGGATTAACAGTCTGGTATGGTTGAAAGTTTTGGGAATAAGGCTGGGAAGTACTGGAAGTCTGCTGCTTCCAAGAAAAATTCGGATGGTTGCGCCACCCCGGGTTATAAGTGTTAGAATATGGATCATTACCCGGTCGGGACTGTGTTTGGGCAGCATTTACTTGTTCTTGCACGAATTCGGGGAATTGTGCTGCCGAAGGACACTCAAAAACAGTGTGAGATGGGCTAGAACAGAGAGTACATACTTGTACTTGATGAAAGTTTACAAGCTGTTCTCTAGACATTAGCTGGTCCAATTTGTGGGATAATGCATCCACTTTCTCAGATAGACCTATGGACTGGCTAACTTCAAATATGGTTCCTTTTCTTTGAGAACTCGGGGGTGCTTGACGAGCGGAGGAGGCATGGTGAAGGGAATTTTCATTAAGGTTCTCAAACAATTGCCATGCCTCATGTTCACTTTTGAGCATGAAAGTACCCCCACAAGAAGCATCAACCATCTGACGGTTTCGTTCAGACAACCCGTCATAGAAACATTGCACTAATTGCCATTTGGGTATTTGATGATGCGGGCATTTTCGGAGTAAGTCTCTAAATTTTTCCCAAGTTTCATGAAATTCTTCTCCATCAGATTGGGAGAAGCTCGTGATCGCACGCCTAAATTGGTTCGTTCTTCCTATGGAAAAATATTTTTTTAAAAATTCATGCTGCATTTGAGCCCATGAAAGAATTGAATTGGCTTCTAATGAGTGGAGCCATTGTTTAGCTCTATCCTTAAGGGAAAAAGGAAACAGCCTAAGTTTCAGAGCATCATCAGTGAAGTTCTGAATTTTGACAGTAGTGCAGATCTCAAGGAACTCATCCAAATGTTTATATGGGTCTTCATTGTTAAGTCCATAAAAAGAGGGAAGCATTTGGATGACACTAGACTTAATTTCAAAATGTGCAGCAGCGGTGGTATCAGGTAGTCGAATACAAGATGGAGAGGTATAAATGGAAGGAGTGAAGTACTCCTTTAGGAGTTTGGGTTGTTCTTCAGCCATCTCTATAAGTGGTGTAGATCCTATGGTTCTATAGGTCCGGATTTCGGCTCGAAGGGTCCTAATAGAACGCTCTATTTCAGGGTCAAAAGGTGCTAATTCAGGAGCTTTGGAACGACACCCTAGCATACACTGAGACTCATCTGATTAGTCAAATACAGTCAAGCATGCACTAAAAAGAAAAATACATCAATTCCTTAAGTTCACCCTAAAATCACTAGACAGCTCCTAACTGGTTTGAAGATGGCACCTAAGCCTCCAATCCGGTCTAATGACTGAGCTGACCAGGTAAGCTCCCAGGTAAGTGGGGGGGTCACGATGCTTTGCAAAGGTCCCACTTAAAAACCACTTGCCTCGAACAGATGAACTGTCTCCCTTAAAGGGACAAAGCTTGCCTAGACATCAACTAAGCCACAGAGCGAAATTGGTGCAACTTTCGGTGATCTTCATCCTATTGAGCTCGAATGTCCCTAGGGGCCAACGTCTAATTGATTTTAATTAACGTGATAGCTATGTGAGAATTGATTCACCTAATTTGGGCAAGAATCTGGTGATGAAATCCAGTTCTTATCTTGTTGGGGTGATTGCCCTTACTATGTGCGAATTAATTGGTGTATGTGTATCAGGCATGCATTCACACTTTTGCTGAATTTAAAATCAAACAATCACCACTCAAGAAAATTTAAATAAGAAAGGTTTAGATGTTACCAAAGGAAATTTCCCCAGCAATTTTTTTTTACTTTAAAGCAAACCTCTACAGCCTTCCTTTTCTAGCAGTTATCTTTTTGATTGTCCCAAATTTCTTCTTCGATTCCTGATCAAATAAAAATCAAAAATTAGTAAGAGAGGAGAATGAGATAAGGAAAGTAAAAATAGAAACCATTTTTATTTTATTATTTTTTTTATTTTTCGAAAATTTTTTGAATTTTTTTTTTTTAATAAAAAGGAAAACAACTATGCTACCAATCCCCGGCAACGGCGCCAAAAATTGATAGTCAACTTTAAAGACCACGCAATAGCACGTATCTAGTAGGATAGTGATTACGGGTATCGATCCACAGGGATTGGGGTATAATTGTTTTTCTTAAAAATAAAAATATTTAAAAAGGATGTATTTGTGAAGACTATTAAACTAAACAATTTAATAAAAGAAAATGCAATTAAAGGGATATCAGTTTAGGAGAACCTAGGGCAAGGAATTCACCACTAACATCGAGACAAGGGTTATTTATATTTTAATTTATTCTTGGATAAACATGCAAATTGGCTACAAGCCTAATAAGCATTTAAATAAAAATTCACAAAAGTAATTTGGGCATAATCCATCTTCGGTTGGCATGAAATGTCTACCCTAATCTAAAGTGGCAGCACATTGCATCTTCCCTAGGCATGGACTATCTTATATTTACCTAGTGATCATGAAGAACAGTTGTATAAACATCATATTAAAATCACAGAAATTAAATATGAGATGAAATAAAATATTCATTAGAAGCAGAATAAGGTTTATACAACTCCAAGAATAGAAATCAAAAATATAAAACCCTCAGCCCTTTATTAGGGCTGCATCCAGCCCTAGAGAAGAAATTAGCCCTGCATGGAGTTGGAGACGGTAGCAGCAGCACAGCAGCGGGCTCCCATCTCTCCCTTCATGATCAGCTTCCTTTCTTTCCTCCCTCATGCACTGGGATTTCAGCCTCCGAGAAGCGATGATCGAAGGAGGATAGCTCTCCTCCTTTTATAGCTTCACCAGCACCCCACCCTCCTTGCTTTGTGGTTGATCCGAACGGTGAAGCTGAAATTTGTTGGCCGCGGGAGAGTCGGACGCGTGGGAAGATGAAGTCAATCCTCTGTTCTGTTGGGATGCAGGAGCTATTTGGATCTCAGGGGAAGAGGATGAAGCTTACGGCTGGATACGATGGAACTAATCGAGTTGTTGGACAGCTGAGAGGTGATCTGGAAGTTGGGATTTAATTCCGAAGCAGAGGACTTGCTGGCTTTGATCTTATCCATGGATGCGGGAAGTTTGGGATTCCGAAACAGGGGAAGGAGGCTGCGGACGTGCTTGCGGTTGAGAGGACTTCGGAAGGAGGTTGAAGAAGCTGGGAGTGTTGCTGTTAGCTGGGAGAAGGTGGTTCGGATTTGGGTGTGTGAGAAGATTTGGAGCTATCCATGGAGGGTAGACAGATCCGTGGGTGGTTGGATCGATGAAAACTCGGGCTCTGTTTGAACTGCTCACGGGATGGGGATGATGTGGAGTTGGGAGGTTCGGCTGGGAGGAGATATGCTCTGTTTGGATGCCGTGAAGGCAGTGGGTGAGAGGAAGATGATAAATCGCGGAGAATGGGGAGGATCTTGGTTTTGTTCCTTAGATGCGGAAGGGAAGAATGCTAACGTGGAGAGGATGGGATCTGAATCGTGGATGCAGAAGGATGAACTCGATTTGGATGAAGGGGAGGAAGGCATGCATGAGATGAGCTTTGGAACGGCTGGCAGCTGGGACTGGGAACGTATCACGAATGAACTGTAAGATCTTGGAGGATACTGAGCCGTTGGGAGGAGATCAATTCGGCTCTATTTCGTTGGAACACGGGAGAAGGGGAGGATGTTCGGTTCGGTTGGCAGTTGAGATGAAGCTGCGATGGGAAGACTTGGGAATCCAGCTGGGATCAGTCCGGAAGAAGAGGGAATGAATTCATGAGCTGAGATGCAGGGGATACCGTGAGTTGGTTTGAACTTTGTTTTATTAAGCTGGGAGGTTTTCACGGGGGACGAAGCTTCTGTTCTTTGGACATGGAAGCTGGGAAGGACGTGGATTTTATTCCCTGCATTGAGAAAGATGGTTGGGTCCACTCTGATGGGTTGGGACTGAAGCTAAAACAGGGGAGGTTTGAATAGTGGAGGAAATAGTCTTGATAGGTGCACACGTGAAGAGAAGGAAACTTGAATGACTGATTGTACATAAAGGTTGATCCATGATATAGTTCAAATAAAATGTTGAAACATGAACGAAAGATCGAATTAGATGTGATGAAAACAGTAGAATTGGGATGAACGGCCGAAGAGGGAATCTGAGAGGATTTAATTCGCGAAGTGCATGCAATTTAGGTTCAGGGATCATCTCGAATGAGTTTGACT
>NW_024069734.1:0-30820 GCF_009389715.1 Phoenix dactylifera
CTCTATAGATCTTCATCCCTAGGATGTAAGATGCTTCTCCCAAATCCTTCATGGCAAATTGAGATGATAGCCAAACCTTTATTCCTTGTAATGCAGGAATGTCATTCCGATTAAAAGAATGTCATCCACATACAAAAAGAAATATAATAACTGAACCATTTGCCCATTTATAAATGCAAGGTTCCTCTTCATTCTTAATGAAGCCATATGATTTGATCACCTTATCAAATCGTATGTTCCAACTCCGTGAAGCTTGCTTTAATCCATAAATGGATTTTTGAAGCTTGCACACCTTAGACTCATCTGCAGATATAAAACCTTCAGGTTGCATCATATACACCTCCTCTTCTAAATCTCCATTTAGAAAAGCGGTTTTACATCCATTGCCAGATTCATAATCTAAGTGTGCTGCTATCGCAAGCATAATCCGAATGGATTTGAGCATTGCCACAGGAGAAAATCTCGTCATAGTCAATACCATAACGTTGACGATATCCCTTGGCAACCAGACGGGCTTTATAGGTCTCTACCTTTCCGTCTGCGCCCCGTTTCTTTTGAAATCCACTTACACCCTATGGGTTTAATCCCTTCGGGTGGGTCAACTAATGTCCATACATCATTGACCTTCATGGATTCCATTTCGGATTGCATGGCTCCAAGCCATTTATCAGAGTCATACCTCTGCATTGCATCCATATATGTGATCGGATCCTCATCGTTTTCATCAAGTTCGATAGGATCCCCGTCCGGACCAAGAAACCGTAGTATCTGTCCGGCTGACGTGGTACTCTACCTGATCGCCTTAATGGTGCATCTAAGATGGGTTCTGGATCTGATCTAATCAAATCCGACTCAACTGTTCAGTAGATGGTGTCGGTCTTCTACATGTTGAACTTCCTAAGCTCAACATTAGAGCTTTTAGTTCCTTCACTAAGGAATTCTTTCTCTAAGAAAACAGCTCTATTGCTTACGAACAACTTTTGTTCTTCAGCAAAGTAGAAGTAATATCCTTTAGTTTCTTTAGGATAACCAACAAAGAAACATTTGTCAGACTTGGGTTCAAGTTTGTCTGTCTTCAAACGTTTGACGTACGCTGGACACCCCCAAACCCTAAGGTGAGAGAGCATCGGCTTACGTCCAGTCCACATCTCATGTGGTGTTTTATTTACAGACTTACTTGGAACCTTATTTAGAATGTAGCAGGCTGACTCAAGAGCATATCCCCAAAAGGATATGGGCAGATCAGCAAACCCCATCATGGATCGAACCATGTCTAACAGAGTTCGATTTCTCCTTTCTGATACACCGTTATACTGTGGTGTACCAGGAGGAGTCCATTGAGAGAGAATCCCATTTTCTCCTAGATATGTCAAAAACTCACTGGTGAGGTATTCACCTCCTCGATCTGATCGAAGAGTTTTAATACTCTTTCCAGTTTGTTTTTCTACTTCATTACGATATAATTTGAACATTTCAAATGATTCAGATTTATGTCTCATTAAATAGACATAACCATACCTAGAAAGGTCGTCTGTAAACGTAATGAAATATGAATACCCACCTCTAGCATTTGTGCTCATTGGCCCACATACATCAGAATGTACAAGGGTCAATAAATCACTGGCTCGTTCACCTTTTTCGGTAAAAGGTGATTTGGTCATTTTACCAAGAAGACATGATTCACAGGTTGTCAATGATTCACAATCATTAACATCGAGGATTCCTCTTTACTTAACCTGTTCATCCTGTTCTTGTTAATATGACCTAGCCTATGATGCCAAAGGTAGACATCCGTGACATTATCTATTCTAGGGCGCTTATTGACTGTACATTACATTAACAGGTGTGATAAAAGTAATGCCATTGCTCAAGTTCCATTCATTACAGTAACACCATTCAAATGATATCAATAATCATTTTTTATTGAATTTCATAACCATTTGGCCAAAAGGCCTACGAAATTACATTCAATAAAAAACTTGGACAATAGTGACAATCACTCAAGACATACATGAGAATGAATTCAAGTTTAGATTTCCTAAAGCTAGAACTGGAACAGATCTTCCATCTCCAACATTCAGGAACTTTCTCCTTTTCAAACTCTCATGACCTGTATCCTGCAACGAATTGCAATATTAAACGGACTTCCAGTATCTAATACCCAGGTCGAATTATCACAATAGAAAATTACAAGGTGTTATCATATAAATACCTTGATTGCAACTGATTGCCCTTTTCTTTGCCGTTCGGATCGAGGATAATGTGAGGACAATTCCTCTTCCAATGCCTGCTTCTTGCAAAGAAGCACTCCTTGCTCTGATCAGCCTTTTTATTCTTTTTACTAGGCTGAGCATGTGCACTTTTTCTTTTGATTTTATTTTTCTTTTTCCTTTCTTAAAGGCGACCCTTGGATGAACCTCCCACTAAATTCACCGTTTTTAGAGTTGGTGATCATTCTCAAAAGTTGTAGTAACCCAACAATTGGTGATAATTCACTACAGTTTCGTCATACGAAAATGAGTGAGAAAAGGACGGTATATCCAGGCAATGAGTTTAGTATGCATCCTTCCCCAATTGATCATGAAGGGGAAAACCAAAGAGCTAGGCGCTCGATCAACTCAATCATGTACAATACATGATCGTTACCGAGTCCCATCTTCATTCGGCGCTGAAATGCACAACTAGTTTGTGCCTCTCAACATCATCAGGAATACCGAATGATTCATTCAACACTTGAATGATGTCTTCCGGCTGCGTATTCTCAAAATGCCTACTAAACTCATCATCATTGCTGCAACATGATGCATCGACAGTGATGATCACTAGCCACTTCTGATAAGTGTCTCTGACCGATCTTGTGCATTAGCAGCGGGCTGCTCAGGTGCTGGATGTTATCACATAAAGGATCCTTCATGCTCTAGCACATTTTCAGTTTTTATGCCAATTATTAAGTTGGACCAGTCAACTTGTCATTGTCCAAATGAGCGAAGTGACAAATTAGTGGCCATTTCTGCATAAAAAAAATTTGGCTATTAGTATATGAATTGACTAAACACATTAGACTTGGACTTTAGTCTAAAGGTACTCCCACTATTTTATACAAATTGGTAGCCTCTACCTCCAATTCGAAAAATTACTCTAATTCTTTAGTGGGCACTAGAACCCAATAGATCGCATATAGGCCCGAGTGTGGCTCGGCTAACCCATATGCACCTATTGGTAGGTTCTAAACCAGTTGCTTCACCAAGCAACTTCTAGTGATAATTTTGCCCTAGGTTCTTCGGCAGGCGTGTGGCGCCTCCACCGAATACCCTAGTCAGGTCCAACCATTAAATGATAGGGTTAAGTCTAATCAACTAATAGACGACCAAGCCCGAGTGTGGCTCGGCTCACCTGACCGCCTATTGAAGGTACACTTAACTCATCATATATTGAATGACAATTCCAATGCTTGATAAGTACCAGGCGTGTCGCGCCTCCAATAATTATCAAAACATTGGACCCATTATCACCCAACTTAATGGGAGGCTATGACCTAGTTATCCCCATAACCATTTCATTTTAAGGACCTAATAATTTTAGAGGATTTCTTAATTAGGATAGATAAGAAGATCCGGTTAGTCTAATTTCTCCCACTGACTTCACCAAATCAGATTAGACTCAAACCGGTTAAGGAGGCACCTAAATCAGTCAAACTGATTTTTCTTATAGGCATGGGCTAACTCGAATCATTAAGTGATCCAATCAAAATGTGATTGACCATGTCGGCCAGGTAAGTGAGATCGGTGGAAGGGATATGCCATTAACTCGACAAAGACGAATCAGTGCGAGTAGCTCCCAATTAAAAACCACCGGTCAAAACTGCCAAACTTACCTTAGACACCGACTGGTTAATCAATTTCGATTTGATTACTCAAATGACTCGGGCTACACCTCTGAGCCTAAATCAAGTTCCATCTTGGTCTAATCAAAGACATGGACTTGATCCATCTACAACTATTGTAAATTGACTAGAATTTTCTTGACCTAATCTAGTTACTACTTAATTAGATTTGATCAATTAATTCTATTTGTCCATGTATGATTCTAACCTTAGGTCTAACCCAATCCTAGGAACTTGATTCAAGCTAACCCATATGCCCAAAGAATTATGCAATGTCAATTAATTGAGTTACAATTCTATTTCATAACACTTAATTCTCAATTAAGTTTAGACTTATGAAAGTTTTGATCATTGCATATTTCTTTTTAATTACATATTAATTACAATCTTTCAGTTCTTAAAACATATTTTCAGATCTGAGTTTTTGTAATTAATCACATGTAATCAGATTTAATTCATGTTTAAGTCATTTATTTATGTTCATGCATCACATATACATAACAACATGAATTAATACAAACAACATACATCTTATGTATTTATTTTTTCACTTTTATTTTCAGATCTGATTTGTTCATTAAAATCAGAGATCATATAATCATAAACTTTATTTAGATCTAATCTAAATAATATTATAATTTCAGATTTATTCATGTTACTAATCCTAACACAAACATGCATCATATGCATCCAAAATTTCAGATCTACTTAATCATGCATAATCAGCAATTAAATCAATCATAAAAAATACTTTAGATCTAATCTAAATGTTATGATTTCAGATTTAATTGCAAAATTAAAACATAAAAGTTTAAACATGAACCTGGCTCTGATACCACTGAAAGGGGAGTCTCCACTCCTACATGGGTTCGGTCCTATTAAAAATAGGGTGACACCCATGTATACCTATCAGAGCACGCATCTCTATACGCCTCCGGACGGAGAGCCACGCTTCGTCACACGATCACGCGTGAGAGTTTCCGAGATCGGTCACAACTCTTGGACCTTTGCTCTGATACCACTGAAAGTGAATCCTAGGTTCTTCGGTGTTAAGCATGCTGATTTTTTTTTTTTAAAACCATGGCTGAACCTGATCGGGTTGCCTACGTACCCCTTCATAAGGGGGATCAAGCCATACGTAGTTCTTTTTAAGTTTTAAAATGCAGCGGAAAAATCGAATCAAACAATTTAATTCATGCATGCTTACAAGATCAAATCTAGAAATCAGCACCTTAAGAACACATAGGATTATGCCGGAATCGTTTAAACAATTATGCTAAAACTTTCATGCATGATTAACTATCAGATCTGAAACTTAAGAACTCTATTCCGATTAATCTCCGAATATCCATCGAATGGATTCTGGAGATAACTCCGTGAGGAGCCCCAAAGGAGGGTAAAACCTCGGGAATCAGACCTAGACCCTGACTCCAAAATAAAATATTGATGTGGGATTAATACCTTTTATGATGGAAGAAACTTATGGATCTGATCCTTGACTTCGCAGCCACGCACACGAATGGCCTCTATGAGAAGTACACGCGAAGCCCTAGGTAGATCGTCTTCCGCGGGAGTGCTAGCTCGCGCAGGAACGCAGCAATGGCTGAAGCTTTCTCCTTCTAAACACTCAACCTTTGATTGTTCTTCAAGGAGATGGAGGATGGACGTGAGGAAGAAGGAGAAGAAGGGATGGAGGCCCTCAGAATTTTTTCAGAATTTTTTGAAACCTCTAAATATGGTATATCTTGAACCCAAGGCATGGGGGTCTTTTATAGCCAAAAGATCCCCCCACGTATCACACCTAATTTAGCCAACTAATTTGGCTGATAAAATTCCCAAAAAATTCTGGTGGTTTGGCAGCTAAGAGGAGATAAACATATCCAAATTTCGTGCATTTTGGATCCCTAAAAGATAGGAATTCATGCGTCCAAAGTTCAGCCGCAGACCACCCTATTTCATGCACCATGCAATCCCTACAAATTAGGAAATTCATCTAAATCTTTCTAGAAAGATCCATTTTTATAGAATTATAGCCCCACGCCTCCTCTCTTCTCACGCCAATTTTTGGCCAAAAATAAAGAGGATAGGCATAGAAAATATTGGGAATAAATTAAGGTGTCATTCTTCTCCAAGAAGATAAGGATGGGTTCCTAAAATTTAGGGATTCTTCTCCTTATCCAATTCTGATTATTTGGACTCATAATCCTCATCAAATAAGGTCTTCTAATTGATTTGGATCAAGCCCAATCCAATTGGGTCAAGTCCCATCAATTGGGTCAAGCTCAATCTACTTGGGTTGAACCCAATCCAATTAGGTCAAACCCTGATGCAGCCCAAATTGAATCCTATTCAATTTGGCTCAACCTAAGCCAATTACTCAATCAAATTGAGTTCATTAGCAATCTAATTGCTAATTAATCCTCAATAATTCAATAATTATTTTAATGCAACTTTTGCTTTGGATAATTTGTCAATCGAATTGACCAAATTACCCCTGAATGATTCTTAATCATCAATCAGCCATTTGATCAACCTAGAAACTTCTATGCGTGTGACCTCATAGGTTCGAACCTAAGCCGGTAGTATAGGAACGTCTTCCTATACTAATCGATGTGACCATCTAGCAATGGTACCCGACGTCCGGATAGGCCGAATATATGCGAAGCAAATATTCTGGAACCCTGGACTATGGTTACTGTATAATTCAATCCCTTTGACTCCTAATGCCAGGATGACTTAGAGCTCACTGTCAACCCTATAATTAGTACATCCATTATGTGATTAACTTTAGATATCCCGTGACTCCTCACTGAGATTACCCTGGCCAAGGTTTTGCTAAATTAATCACAAGACATTATCTCCTGTTTCAGGAGGGGTCAATTCCATCTCGACTCACAACTGACTACGCAAGTACTTGACTGCACCCAGTGACCTTCCGTCACTGAATTAGAAATTCAGGTAGTCCGGTACCAAAGTACAGTGAGTTGCTTGCTAGTCACAGGTTGCGATCTCAGGTCAGAGGGCCAAACTTATACCCATATCCACTCGAACATCTCTCGACAGTAGAGCGTTCCGGAATTGGTCACGTTCAGTGAAATGTACTCCTACACTTCACCTGTATGGCATACCAGTGTCTCCACA
The DNA here is from genome assembly GCF_009389715.1 of Phoenix dactylifera. Lineage (NCBI taxonomy): Eukaryota > Viridiplantae > Streptophyta > Magnoliopsida > Arecales > Arecaceae > Phoenix > Phoenix dactylifera. The sequence continues at coordinate 7,025 of NW_024069734.1, forward strand.
CTCCTTGGTTAAGAGGACAACCAACGTATATGTCACACAACGACCTAATCTCGATAATGTTGTCGTCCTAGTAACAACATATCATTTGGTCGCGAACAAGTTTAAGGACTCAAAGATAAATCCTCCTTTATCATAACATAAGTCCTAAGGACTTCATCATATAAGAGTTCATTTGAAGATGAAATGATGAATAATGCCAAATAATACTTTATTAATTTGTCAATTCATTTACAAAATTCAATCATCAATATGCTGACAATTGACATTTAGGATACAATTTCCAACAGCACTGGTACCGGGTCTGGTTCCGAGATGGCAAATCTTGCTGATGACATTGTTCCCTTTTTTAGGTTCAAATCTGACTTTTTAGGAATCGACATATATCTTTTAGTTTTAATCAGATTAGTGGGCCTTCTATTTGCAAGGTATTGCTATAAGAATGAGATTGAAGAGAGCACAAGTGGCAATTGAATTCATGGTGTTTTCTTTGCAATGAAATGCCAACCTAAGTGTCTTATTGGTCCTCTGTCTAGTCATACAATTTCTCAAGGATGACAACTTTCAGGATGAATTTTTCACCCTGATATAATATGAAAATGGTTGATAAAACTTACATGTACTGTTTCAATAAAGAAAAATGGTATTACATTCTTCATCAAGTATATTGTAGAAATTAAAGGACCCGGCTATATAAGTTTAAAAAATCCAAACAAGAATAGAATGGGAATAAAGTAAGCACCTAAATCATGAAATATATGCTATGAAAGAGGGACAAGTACGATAGATTTATTCAATTCATAAAAGATTTCTTACCCTGAAGAGAACAGGGCTGCTGGCAAATGAAATCCTGAAACCTCTTATCAATAAGTAGGTTCTACTTATAAAATGGCACATCACTTTTGTTATCATCTAGTTCTGAATAGAGAGCATCAAAATTACTAGTCTAGAGATTGCCCTCTATGATGGTGTTCTTATGGACTAGCTAGGTCACTCTTCCCTTAGTTTGTATTGTTGTCTCTCACAGCAGAGCAATGCTAGCTCTTCTTACTCTTCCTTGGTATTATTGTTGTCCAGAGTTTGGGGCGGTCGTCGTATGGTCAAGGAGAAGGTGTTCGGGAGGAGGAATGCATGATATGCCTGGAGGAGTTCGATGCCGGAGCGGAAGTGAGTATGGTGCCATGCTTCCACTCCTTTCATAGCCGGGGCATCACCTAGTGGCTGGATAAGAGCCATCTCTACCCATCTGCAGATACCACATGCCCACGTCCAGCTCCTATCCACAGGGATAGCCTATGATGTAGTTTCTTTCTTTTGTGTTTAATTTCTTTATCTTTCTAGCTAGTTGTACATATGAACATTATGTATACAACATTTACCAAAACAACAATATGTATACAAGTACAGTGATTTGATCTTGAATTAATCAATGAAAATGTCAGATTTTTTTCTATCTGTGTAATCCTATGATATCTTTAATGTTCAAATTGAGCACCATCTGTTGATAAAAGAAGATGGGGAAACTTTGGAAAATTTTTTGGTTGACAATATTTTAATAGGCGACAATGCAAGCAGGAGGGCAGAAAACACATCCATGAAACTTGATACTAGCTGAATTCATATCTTTTCGGTGTTACCATGTACGAAAAACACCCTGATATGCCAAGTTTTGAACAAGTTCAAACTGTTCACCCATGTTCAACCAACTTATCATCAACAGCAGCCGCAGCAGCAGCAATGCCAACAAGATTTTAGTTCAGCATCTCTCACAAACAGAGTCGCCTGTTCTGTCAGTTGAGAATAGCCTGAAATGGCAGCAGATAGTCGATAGTTGCTTAGAAGATGCGGCAAAGTTCCCAACCTAATGAAGAGGCTCATTAATTCAAACATTTTTACCAACTTTGCCAAATGGTTTAACAGCCCTCAGTACAACCGGTTTGCTGTGAACTCACAGATATCAGCTGAATGAAGGACTTCAAAGCATAGCATCGAAGGAAAATGAAGAACATGATAGCTTTGAAGATTAGTGGCATGGGGCCTTTGTTTGGCATAGTTTTATAGGGTTTAAAGAAGACATGTTTGGAGATAGAGAATTGTGGTTGGGATGGTGTCCAAAGGAAGATGCCATTGAGTGTAAGTTAGAAAATTTACAAAACTATTTAAGACAATGGCTGAGTTAAAGTAGTGGGTTTTATCCACATTATATATGGTTTGGAATCGAAATTAAACTTGAGTTATCTTCTTCTTCAATAATGGTCAGAGGATACTATGGGAAATAAAATATACTGATACTTCAAATTGTATGGGACATGCCTTTTTCCTATGTTGATGGTCACTAACATTACACAACAAGTGTACCTGAAGAATTGTATGCCAATCCTTATCTTGAAGGGCACCATTACATGGGTCTTCCTTTGGAATCATTGGATTATATGGAAAGGATCGCATAACCTGGGAAAAGAAAAAAAAGATTCTCTCAAGCTAGTAAGAGGATTCTATAGAATTTGGAATATTCAATCAAATATCAATATGTAAATCAGTTAATTCATCCTCTATCTATCACACAATTAAAATATTAATTGCTTCTTGGAGGAGAAATTTCTTTATTGAAAAATCTTTCATTTGTTTGAATGTTGGTTACAGTATCACTTTTAAACATAATATACTATAATAATTAAGGTCCTCAATCTCAATTCCAGATATCGCATTGATACCATATTATTCAGTATGGTCGGTATGGTACGATACGCAACTTATATTAAAATTGCCCTCTATTTATTTTTCTGAATTTTTATTTGCTACACCTTGATACGGTTTGGTACGTCTCGATACAGATCAATACAAACCTTGATACAAAGTCGTACACCTCAGTACGGATTGAAACGGCACGGTATGGGGTGGTATAGGGCTTGTCCTAATCCGAAGTTGAGTTTTGTACTTGTTTTCTCCTGGTCCACACCTCGATACCGTTTGGTACGTCTCGATACAGATCAATACAAACCTTGATACAAAGTCGTACACCTCAGTAGGATTGAAACGGCACGGTATGGGGTGGTATAAGGCTTGTCCTAATCCAAACTTGAGTTTTGTACTTGTTTTCTCCTGGTCCATATAGTACACTCCGTACCGGGCGATATGGTAAACTCTATATTGGCCGTACAAGGCGGTATAGCAAACCATGGTAATAAGCTTCTGTATAAGAGAAAAGAGGATGCACAAATAAGCAGAATTAAAGTTTTAACTAAAATTTCTAAAGAACGTCACACTAATGTGATGATACATAATTCGAGGGAAAATATCATAAGAAACAGACCACAACCGTGCAACTAGTTTGTCTATTCTGTTGATGTGGTTGGATGAGTTGGATTATTAAATAATATTATTTTGATGGTCAACTTTATGGCTTTTTGACCTACTTCAGCTTTCTCATTAGCATCAATAATTTGTAATTCTTAGTCAATGGAAGTTTTCTCCTTGCTCTCATATAATAAGTACTTAATCAGAAGAAACAGAAGCCTTTTCATGCAATGAGCAAAGGGTTTGAAACAATCAAGTAGCTAAGAATGATGTCCCACAGCTTGTAGTCTTTCACTATGAATGGGCAGCATAGAATATTCTATTCAACTTCAATTTACATAACATTACTTAAACATAAGGAAACAAGGATGAGCTCCCTCAAGCGACATAAGTCATCTAAGAATGATCTCACCTAGTGGCATAAGTCCAAGCAAAGATTGATTTGTGTCTTGAGTCACATACATAGATGCGTTTGCAATTAACTATACTCATGTTTTGGTAATTTTTCATCTTACTTTTAGAAACAAGTTAGAAGTTGAGAGTAGGAAGGCCATAATCAGATCATATTAGATGGTCAGATCTATGAATGAGCTGCCCAAGCTCAAATTTTCCAAGCTATGAAGCAATGTGTTGTCAGCAAAACCTTGGTGTTACCTTTCAATGTTTGGTGTTTGATGTTATAACCAGCTGGACGGACATTCTCTTTGCAATCGTAAGGTATTCATATCTAGAGTGATAGCTAGGTTGCAACATTGATGAAATTATTAGTTCATATAGCATTACTAAATATAGGTTCGGGTTGTATCTTTTACGCAAAATGAACGGTTGATGTTGCGAAAGAAGGTGAATCATTCTTTCACCTAAAATACAACCCAAACCCACCAAACATAGGCTGGATTGATATGGTGATGACCATGGTACACCATACCGGCCCGAACCGGGCAGTACGAGGCATACCGTACCAAACCAGTTCTGTACCAGTATCTGGTATGGGTGGCGTACCGACACTCGATATGCCAAAAAAATTTCGTATCATACCGTAGCAACACTGTGCTAGTGTGGCACCGGTACGGGGTCTGGCACCGAGACGGCGAACCTTGCTAATGACATTGTTTCATTTTCTTAAGTTCAAATTTGACTTTTTAAGAATCTACATATTTATTTTAGTTTTAATCAGATTAGTAGGCATTCTATTTGCAAGGTATTGCTATAAAAATGAGAACGAAGAGAGAGAAAGTGGCCACTGAGTTCATGGCATTTTCCATCCAATGAAATATCAACCTAAGTGTCTTATTGGTCCCTTTTCCAGTCATACAATTTCGCAAAGATGACAACTTTCAAGATGAATTTTGCACCCTGATATAATATGAAAACAGTTGGTAAAACTTACAAGTACCGTTTCAATAGAGAAAAGGTGTTCCATACTTCATCAAGTATATCGTAGAAATTACAGCACCCTACCATATAAGTTTAAAAAATCCAAACAAGAATAGAATTGGAAAAAAGTAAGCACCCAAATCATGAAAATATATGCTATGAAAGAGGGAGAAGTACAATAGATTTATTCAATCCATAAAAGATTTCTTACCCTGAAGAGAACCTGGCAGCTGGCAAAAGAAAACATGAAACCTCTTATCAATGAATAGGTTCTATTTATAAGATGGCACATCACTTTTGTTATCATCTAGTTCTGAATAGAGAGCATCAAAATTACTAGTCTAGCAATTGCCTTCTAAGATGGTGTTCTTATGGACCAGCTACATAACTCTTCCCTCGGTCTGCAGTGTTCTCTCTCACAGCAGAGCATTGTCATTCTTTTGAGATCTTCATAACTCTTCCTTGCTGTAAATCACTTGTAAGGGTAGTAGGACACTTCGTTTCTTTCTCACCATTTTACCCAATGTGTAACAACCCCATCCAAACATAACTTTGGTCCAAGTTTGACCACTGGAACAAGATTTATTGTTCTTGAAAAAAATAATTTACAGCTGAGCATCTGTCATTCTGGGCTATTGCAGTGAATGGAGACGTGATGACTTTGGTAGATAATAGTTTAATGGGTGACCTCACAAGCAGGAGGGCAGAAAACGCATCCATGAAACTTGATACTATCTGAATTCATACCTTTTCAGCTGTTACTCTGTCCAAAGGGATTGGTTGCCGGACTCACCTACTGTGAGGACCCATGCGGGCGTGTGTTTAGTCCCACATCGGTTATTCGCTGGGTAGATCTTGGGTACTTATACAGGATCAAGGAACCCAAATAATACCTTCCGGCTAGCCATTTTGGGTGAGGTCCTGGGTTGTTACAAATGGTATCAGAGCGGACCCGGCCCATAACCTATGTGGACTAGGGACACTGCAGCACGGATCTATTGGAGCTGACCACGGGCTGATCGTGGTGTTTGTGATTATATTCGAATGGATTTGAACCCTTAGCATGACGAGAACGTCAGGGCTTGAACGGGGGGAGTATATGAGGACCCATGCGGGCGTGTGTTTAGTCCCACATCGGTTATTCATTGGGTAGATCTTGGGTACTTATACAGGATCAAGAAACCCAAATAATACCTTCCGGCTAGCCATTTTGGGTGAGGTCTTGGGTTGTTACATTTTGTGTTTAATTTCTTTATCTTTCTAGCTAGTTGTACATATGAACATTAGTATACAACATTTACCAAAACAACAATATGTATAGAAGTACAGTGATTTGATCTTGAATTAATCAATGAAAAGGTCAGATTTCTTTCTATCTGTCTAATCCTATGATGTCTTTAATGTTCAAATTGAGCACCATCTGATGATCAAAGAAGATGGGGAACTTTGCAAAATTGTGTGGTTGACAATATTTTAATGGGTTACAATGCAAGCAGGAGGGCAGAAAACACATCCATGAAACTTGATACTAGCTGAATTCATGTCTTTTCATTGTTGCTATGTACGAAAAACACCCCTGATATGCCATGTTTTGAACCAGTTCCAACTGCTCACCCAAGTTCCAACCAACCTTTTGGAAGGGGCAGAGCAGGGGATCGCAAACGCGATCCCCCTCCGCCTTCTCCGGGCGCGACGGGAGCGGAGGCGCCGCGGACAATCCGCGGCAACCCCGCGGCCATTTTGTGGCCGCTCCGCGTCCGCACGAGTGGCCGCTGATCATGGCCGCCGCGAGAATCATGGCGGTCCACCATTCGAATTGGAGGCCTATTAAAAACCCCCCATTCTTCTTCCTTTGTGATTGCTCCACCACCGACCCTCTCCTCCCTCTTCTCCCTTCTTCTCCGATGACCGCATGCGCCACTCTAATCAAGTTCAGCCACCCCGGGAGCCTAGCTCCTTTGATTCTCTTAGTCCCCTGTTTTTCGATCTAGTTTGGCCGTTGGAAACCCCACCGCCGTCACCGCGGCTAGCTTCCGGTCGAGCCACCTGCGGTCGAGATCCGCCGCCTCCGTCGACCGCCGGTAAGCCCTCTTCCCTTTTTGCTCTTCGATCTAGCCGGAACATGCTTGATTTCCTTTCCTTTGCTTTGGCCCCAAACCGAGATCACTTGGTTTTCCCTCGACGTCTGTCGCCGCAGAAGCCGCCGGCCGCCACTGCAGTCGGCTGGCCGTCGGCCGGGCAACAGCCCCCGGCCGCCTTGGCTGACCCCCCCCCAGCCGGCCCCTTCTTCTTCCTCTTCCGTTCTCCCGTCTCCCCTGTTCATGGGGAGCTCGATGAAGAAGAAGGCCACTGTGGGCCGTGAGCAGAATGATGGGCCGATGGGCCTGTTCCATTGCAGGCCCAACTTGGGCCCAGTCCAGTCCGGTTGGGCCCAGTTGGGTAGTACCTGACGCGCTCGCAAAATTGCTTTCGCGAAACTAATCTCCCAAGTATAGGAGAATCGTACAAGTAGTAAAATCTCGGGAGTCCGAGGTCGAATCCTCAGGGAACGTAATATATTGAAGATTATTTAATATAATTTTAGATTAATTAATTCAATAAATTTGTGGATTAAGATGATGTTTTGATTTTCAGAAATTAAAAATAAAGAATGATATGCAACTAAACAAAGTTCAATGAAATAGATAAATGGTAAGGATCTGGAATCCCCCTTGATAATATTGCATCCAAGAAATAAACTCTAAGGTTCTTGATTAAAGATTAATGGTAGGATAGATCTAATCATGGTATATGTTTCATGAACATATGAACTCAATTTCTAAGCATTCATCGTGCTTTCTACGTCTACGACAAATCAAATACTAAAGCAATCCATATATCAATAATCATAATCCATTAAAGAGCTATCTACGAAATAACTACGCATGGATCAAGAACATATCAGTAAATATAAGTCATTCAAAGCAAAAGTTTAGAGTTTACTTCAAAGAGCAATGCATCAAAGGTTCCTCCATCTCCCTCCCTAAGAAATCAGCCACTCATTTCATACATTAATCCCCCTTTCATTTTCCCCTTTTCCTTTCTTTCTTTTTTCTTTACGGAAACAGGGCCTCCCCTGTTTCCCTTTTTTTTCTTTTTTTTTCAATGACAGAGGCCTGATGCCCTGTTTCTTCCGAATGAGGGATGATACCCAAACCCCTCCCAGCCAAGAGGTATAGCAGCTAGCCTTCTCCCCCCTTCTCGCACGCGGTGGTGACGAGCTGAGAACGCGGAGCGGACGCAGAAGGAGCGGACGTTGATCGATGGTGCTTGGACGCGCATGGACGGCTACGGATGCTCTCGAACGGCTGGATGAATGATCCGGAAGATGCACTGGTGGGGAGAAAGATCCGGGAGCGCGTGAGAGCTGAAGATGAAGCTTGGACTGCTGGCGCTTGGGATTCGGATGACTGGATCGAAGGATGGGGCGCAGACGAGTGCTGGATCACACGCGGACGGGATCTGAGGAGGCTGGAACGTGGAAGCTTGGGATATTTGATCGCAGAAGGCTGAGATCTAGATGAGATACGGATCCGGAAGCAGTGGATGCGGGAGAATCGCGGGAGAAAAGGATCTTTACTGAGATGGAGATGCTGGGAAGCGCGGGTGGATCATGATCATGGAGCTGGGATCTCGGGAGAGCTGGGCAGAAGAAAAGAATCTAGGCTCGGGGCTGAGACGCGCTGAGACATGGTGGATGGCTCGCGGAAGAAGCTCCATGGATGATGAACAGCTGGGCTTGATCGTTGGAGCTGGGTGAACACGTGGATGAAGCGGTGGGTGCAGATAAATTGTGAACTCCAAAAGCCTTTGAAATGGGGAAAGAGGAGGATGCTCGTTTCTTCCACGCGGCGGACACGTGGAATAGATGCCGGCTTGCAGATGCTTAGGCTTGCAGAAAAATGAAGCTGCGACGAAGTGGTTCTGATCACCTGCACCCCACAAAATATAATATTAATACAGCACTTCTATAATTATTGTTAGCAATAATACTAATTTAAGTGATGTGTAGATCACTCTTTTGTGCTCTCATCACACCCCCAATTAGCTTATTGCTAGTCTCTAGCAATTAACGAGTAGATAATAAAATGAGAGTGCAAAAGGTGTTGGTTGATCCTTTGATGTTTTATTAGAACTAATTGCATAAAATTAAGATAAACACTCACTTTCGTAGGAATCACGATTGCACTTAGCACGTGCAACAAGCCGTTAAACCCCTAGGTTACCCTAGTGGACGAGTGTTGTCTCGTGAGGGTTTTCAGGGATGTTACCCACAAACATCATAAATTATATGACATGAGATTCTAATAAAAATATGAAATAAATCTTAAGCTAATACACATGTAATTAATTGATATATATTTTCAAGCATGGCAACTGTCAAAGCAAGGAAATATAAAAGTGTAGTGTGCATCAAATCGTATGACTTTCTCAGAGTACTAATACCTCTAACAATAGGGCACCGCCTGAGTTTTAGGTGCACTACTCAAGTTCACAAGTATTTTCTACAATTTGTTAGAACCTGATCCATCAAATTTTCAGAATATCACATGTTGTCTAAATTTGTCAAGAATGGTTCGCATGTAAAAAAGAGTTATCAATCCCAACTAAACAACCCAGGTACACGGAGGTCCAATACAATGGAGTCAAACCGGCCATTACCACATGTCACTAGGTTCAGCCTAACCAACTCATTCATGCTTATTTTTATTTCATATATTTTTTTTTCAATACACATGACAACTACAGCTATCCAACCCCATTAGGCTCTAGTAAGGTCCATGTAGCGAGCTTTCAGTCAATGACCCCATATCCAGTTGGCTCAAGACATTAGGTAAAACACCCCTCGGACTTAATTACTCGAACCAGACTACGCCACGAGACCAGACTTGTCATCATAAGTATTTTTTTTATTTTTTTTTTTGAATAATAATTATGCAAGAAAAGAGATGGTAGACTGAACCATATAAATATTTTTATTATATGTGTGACTGCATCGTGACTATAGGTCAACCAAGGTCGGATCATAAGGCACCTAAGTAATCTAGTCGGGATATTCAACCTCTATCTTTATGTGAAAACCAAATCCTGAGCCTTATGGTACGAACAAGGATACTCATACTTCTTTTATCGATAAGGCTAACAAAAATGCAGTTAACAAATATGAACTCCTGAGGCCTTCCTATTGTCATTAAGTACACGTGTGGGGATCTAATAATAGGTCTCTGATCAGTCATAGTATGCATGTGTTCCTTGCCTTAATAGTTGCACAAACTCAATATGAAAATACATGTGCATTTGCTCAGAAAAAAAGTAATAGAATAAATCAAATGCAAAAACAAGTTTTTTTTTTTTGCAAAATATTTCCCTCCCCCAATTTAAACATTGCATTGTCCTCAATGTAAAAGATGCAAGAAAACTATATATGAGAGAAAATAGAGAAATAATATTGGAGAGAAGAAGAATACCTTGAGCTGTTGATTTTTAGAAAAGAAGACCTACAAAATAAGAAGAAAACTAGAAATAAAAGAAAAAAATAATTCTAACTAATATACACATACCTTGGCCGTCATGCTCAGTCATAAGAAGGCTCCTCCAAGAGAAAGGAGTCCTCTTCATCTGCAAAATTCTCAAGAAAAGGTTTTAATCTTTGTCCATTTACCTTAAAAATTGTGCCATCCTGTGGATTTTCAATTTCAACTGCCCCGTATGGAAAAACAGTTTTTACAATGAAAGGACCTGTCCATCTTGATCGTAACTTTCTAGGAAACAGATGTAAGCGAGAGTCATAACAAAAAACTTTTTGTGCAGGTTCAAAAGATTTTCTTAGAATTGATTTATCATGCCTAATTTTCATTCGTTCTTTACAAAGTCTAGCATTGTCATACGCATCCCGTCGAATTTCATTCAACTCACTTAATTGTAATTTTCTAGCTAAACCAGCATCTGATAATTCAAAGTTTAATTTTCTAATGGCCCAATACGATTTATGCTCTATTTCAATAGGTAGATGACATGCTTTTCCATAGACTAGCCGATACGGGGACATACCAAGAATAGTTTTATAAGCAGTACGGTAAGCCCACAATGTGTCAGAAAGTTTTAAAGACCAGTCTTTGCGTGATGGATTTACCGTTTTCTCTAAAATTCGTTTAATCTTCCGATTGGCTAACTCTACTTGGCCACTAGTCTGCGGGTGATAAGGGGTTGCAATTCTATGGGTGATACCGTACTTTCGTAACAGGATCTCAAAAGGCTTATTACAAAAATATTTTTCCCCATCACTAATTATAACCTTGGGCATCCCAAACCTAGAAAATATGTTTTCTTTAAGAAATTTTAAAACTGGTTTGTGGTCATTTATTCGACAAGGCACAGCTTCTACCCATTTGGACACATACTCAACACCAACTAAAATGTACTCATATCCAAAAGACGGTGGGAATGGGCCCATGAAATCGATGCCCCACATGTCAAAAATTTCAATAGCAGTAATGGGCTGAAGAGGCATCATTTGCCTACGAGTTAGACTTCCAACACGTTGACATGGGTCATATGTCCTACAGAACTCGTGGGCATCTTTAAATAGTGTAGGCCAATAAAAACCACATTGCAACACCTTAGCTGCCGTTTTCTTAGATGCAAAGTATCCTCCACAAGCACTGGCATGACAAAAAGAGAGTACACTTTGTATCTCATGCTCCGGAATGCATCTTCTAAAGATTTGATCATTCCAATACTTGAACAAATAAGGAGCATCATAATAATAATTTCTTACTTCACGCAAGAAATTATTCTTATCATTCGATCTCCAATGCTCCGGCATCCGGTTCGTGATAAGAAAGTTTACAATATCAGCATACCATGGCATAGTAGAAAGTGCAAACAGCTGCTCTTCGGGGAATGAGTCCTTGATGGGAAACTGTGGCACCAAATCATTAAAAACTAGCCGTGATAAATGGTCAGCAACCACATTCTCTACTCCTTTTTTATCTTTGATAGTGATGTCAAATTCTTGGAGTAGAAGTATCCATCGTATTAAGCGTGGTTTAGCTTCTTTCTTATCCATTTGAGCATCGTTCAAGGTTTTGCTTGCATAGTAAATGACATATGGCTTATTATCCTTGCGTTGTCCTAGGACAACTCCTATCGCATAGTCGCTAGCATCGCACATGATCTCAAAAGGTAATGACCAATCAGGTGGTCGCACGATGGGTGCAGTGCTAAGCATAGACTTCAACTTTTCAAATGTCTCTTGACAGGTTTCAGTCCAATTGAATGGTTATCAAGGGCTAGGAGGTTACATAATGGTCGAGCTATGACACTAAAGTCCTTGATGAACCTCCTATAAAATCTGGCATGACCCAAAAATGATCTAACATCTCTAACCGTCTTGGGTGCAGGTAGCTTGGCGATTAGGTCAATCTTAGCTCTATCAACTTCCATGCCCTTCGATGAAACAATATGTCCTAGGACAATTCCCTTTGGCACCATGAAGTGGCATTTCTTCCAATTCAGTATCAGATTCTTTTTCATGCATCGAGCTAAGACTGCTTGTAAATGTGACAGGCAATCATCAAAAGAGTCGCCAAAAACAGAGAAATCATCCATAAACACTTCTAAAAATTTCTCGTTCATATCTTCAAAAATGCTGAGCATGCATCTTTGGAATGTCGCAGGTGCATTACACAACCCGAATGGCATCCGACGGAAAGCAAATGTGCCAAACGGACAAGTGAAGGTAGTTTTCTCTTGATCTTCTGGTGAAATCTCGATTTGGTAGTACCCGGAATAGCCATCGAGAAAAAATAGAATTTGTGTCCTGCAACTCTTTCCAAAACTTGGTCTAGGAAGGGTAGGGAAAAGTGATCCTTCCTAGTGACCAAATTCAATTTTCGGTAGTCAACACACATGCGCCAACTCGTCGGAACACAAGTTGGAACTAGTTCACCCTGCTCATTTTCGACTACGTCAGACCCGACTTCTTAGGAACGACTTGAGTAGGACTTACCCATTTACTGTCGGAAATTGGGTAAATAATACCCACGTCAAGCAACTTGAGGACTTCTTGTTGACCCCCTAATGGATTTTGATGAATACAAAACACTAGAGTATAATTTCATTTATCTTAACAATTTAATTGAGGAATTCATGTGCTTTATTAAGAATATTGTTAAGAATGTCTAGGCAAGTTCCCATAATTTTTATGAATTTATTAAAGAAGTTTTGAGATGAAGAAAACAGATCAGGAAAAGCCGAGACGTCTCCTGATAGTCTCAGAGACGTCTCTGGCACAAACAGGAAGAACTGGCACGTTGGGAGACGTCCCCGGCACCTGCCGAGTCGTCCCCCGATAGCGGAGTCGACTCTCTCAGTAGCGGAGTCGACTCTCTTAGTAGCGGCAGAAAGATAGTTTTTCAAGAGATATGCGCGAGACGTCCCCACCGTACGCGGAGTCGTCCCCGCAAGTAAAAAGCAGACTTCCCGAGTCGTCCCCAAGATAGTGGAGACGGCTCTCTCAGGGTTTTCCAGAGAATGATTTTTTCGGTGATAAGGCAGCGGAGACGTCCCCTGAAAGAGCGGAGTCGACTCTTTCAGGGAATTCCAGAAGACATGTTTTTCTGAGATAAAGAAGCGGAGTCGTCCCCGAGGGAGAGGAGTCGTCCCCATGCAGAAAGTGCAAACAAGCCGAGACGTCCCCGTAAAGCGCCGAGTCAACCCAAACAACGTAAAAAGTAAAATCTTGTAGCCGAGACGTCTCTCGTTGAAGCGGAGACGTCTCCGGAGCGCCTGGGACGCGACTGACAACTTTTTGCAGGTTGTTTTTGAATTTCAAATCTCTCTAACTTTATCTCTAACGGCTATATTTGCTTTTTGGTCTATAAAAGGGACCACGTAAGTGCTTCTCAACAACTCTTCACAAACCCAAAAGCTAGATCATTTAAGAGAGAAGCAAGAGAGAGAAGTTCAAGGAAGTGAGTGCATTCAAGTGAAGAAGTCAAGTGCTTTCAAGCTTCCCAAGCGATTTCAAGCTCAACCACTCTCGCGCGCTCGGGATTCAAAGCTCACACTCAAATACGCGATCCACATCGGAAGAATCACCATTTCCTACGCTTCCAACGGCAAAAGGATTCTTCCGGGTTCTATTGTTCATCATTGTCTTATTTGCTTATTTAGAGCTTTTTTAATCCTTTGTAAAATCTTCTATTGTGGTGCTTGTTCCAGTCAAGGGACTTGGAACAAGGGAAAGGCGTCCCAAGCCTAAGTGTAATTGGGGGTTTAGGGTTTGTTGTTAGCCCGGTGTAAAACAACGAGTTGGGTAGTGAACTCGCAAAAACTACCGTACTGTAATCGTGGATTATAGTGGAAATTCCCAACGGTGCTTTGGGGAGTGGATGTAGGAGCGGTGGAGGCTCCGAACCACTATAAAAGCTTGTGTTTGCGATTGCTTGTCTTCATAGCTTTATTTTTGTTTAGCTCATACATTTGTGAGTTCTATTTTTAAACAGTCAAAAGTTTTTAAAACACCAATTCACCCCCTCTTGGGTGACCATCTCTGGGCAACGAGTGTATCAGAGCGGTGCTCTGTATATTTCTTAAAAGACCTAACCGTCTTAGCCAAAGATCTAGATGGCAACACCCTTTAACAATGTTCCTGCCGAGGGGCAAGCAACCAATAGACCTCCACTCTTCAATGGGACAAATTATACCTATTAGAAGACTAGAATGAGAATCTTCATTCAAGCACAAGACTATGCCTTGTGGAGGGTTATAGTCAAGGGACCACAAGAACCATCACACGTAGTTAATGGCATTCGAGTTCCCAAACCTGAGGAGGATTGGGATGAGAATGATGATAGGATGGCTCAACTCAATTCTAGAGCCATGAACTCATTATTTTGTTCTTTAGATGTAAATGAGTTCAATAGAGTCTCTACATGTAGTTCCGCTAAGGAAATATGGGATAGGCTTGAAGTTACCCACGAGGGTACAAATCAAGTCAAAGAGTCCAAAGTGAACATTCTAGTTCACAAATATGAGTTGTTTAAGATGGAACCCAATGAAACATCACATGCATGTTTACACGCTTTACCGATATAATTAATGGTCTAAAGAGTTTGGGTAAATCTTATACTAACCCGGAGCTTGTGAGTAAAATTCTCAGGTCTTTGCCAAAAGCATGGGAAGCAAAGGTCACGGCGATCGTAGAAGCCAAAGACCTCAACACCTTGGGGCTAGAACAACTTTTGGGCTCATTAATGACGCATGAGCTCACGATGAAGCAATGAAGATGATTTGCCAAAGAAGAAGACAATTGCACTCAAGGCTGCTTCGAGTGCGTGTGAAGAAGAAAGTAGTGAGAGTGAGGAAGAAAGTGAGGACGAGGACTTGGGTTTGATAGTTAGAAAGTTTAAAAATTCATGAGGAAAAAAAACCCTTCCCTAAGAAAAAGTTTGGAGGGAGAAATGATTGGAAAAAAGAAAAAGAAAAGAAAGAGACCAATCATATGCTATGACTGCAAGAGACCGGGACACATTCGTTCCGAATGCCCTCAACAAAAGAAGTATTTTGGAAAGAAGAAGAAAAGGCATTGAAGGCAACATGGGATGATAGTGACACATCATCCTCCGAGGAAGAGAAGGAAGAGACCGCCAATTTATGCTTCATGGATTCGAGAGACGAGGGTATGTCAAAACCCAACTATAAATTTTACTTTAGAAGAATTATATGAAGCTTTTCAAGAACTTATGGGTGATTGTAGTATGTTAGGAGCAAAAAATAAAGAATTAAAAGCCTCCAATCAAAAACTGAAGGAAGATATTGAAAACCTATTAATTGAAAAGGAGAGCGTTAAAAATATTAACACTACTAACCTAGAAATCAAAAATTCAAAACTTAGCATTGAAAATGAAAAGGCAAAAACACTAATTAAGGAATTAAATCTAAAAATAAAATCCCTACTCGATAATAATACCTCACTTGCACAAAATGTTGAATCTCTTAAAAAGATAAGGAAGAACTAGTTAAAGAAAATTTGAATCTTAAGAATGAGGTACATAAGTACAAACCAATTGTTGAAAGATTCACACAAAGCTCTGAAAAATTAAATCTTATTCTTTCAAATCAAAGAGCTGTTTTCAATAAAGCCGGATTAGGATATAAAACTAACAAACAACAAAAATATCTAAAGAATTTCTTTGTAAAAGCAAAAATGTAAAAACTGAAAAACCTACATGCTTTCATTGTGGAAAGAATGGACATAAAGCCTACTCTTGTATTCAAAGAAAGATCCAAACTAACAAGAGTACATTTGTGAAAGCTAAAAACATAACTAAAGTATGGGTGCCTAAGGGAACCAACCACACTAACCAGAAGGACCCAAGAAAACTTGGGTACCTAAGAGCTTCACATGATCATTTTGCAGGTATGCCTTGCAGCCGGAAATAAAAAGAGAATGTGGTATCTTGATAGTGGTTGCTCAAGGCATATGACCGGTGACAAGAGTCTCTTCGTCACCTTGGAATCAAAAGAAGGAGGAGTAGTCACATTTGGAGATAATGCTAAAGGCCGAATCATTGGTGTTGGTAAAATCTCCATATCACCCTCCTCATTTATTGATAATGTATTGTTAGTTAACGGGCTAAAACATAACTTATTAAGTATAAGTCAATTTTGTGACAAGGGCTTTAAAGTGTCATTTGAATCATCACTATGCATAATTAGTAGTCCAATTGACAATGAGATCATACTCACAGGACATAGGCATGGAAATGTTTACATGGTAGATCTTGATGATCTCACCATGAAGGATGGCCAATGTCTTGTAGCCATGAATCCCAAAGTCAATGAACTAGTTGGTTATGGCATCGTAGGTTAGGGCATGCTAGCATGGATAATCTCTAAATTAATTACAAAGGATCTAGTTAAAGGACTACCAAAAATAGACTTTGAAAAGAATAAAATTTGTGCTGCATGTCAATTAGGGAAACAAACAAGAAATTCTTTCAAGTCTAAGAACATAGTCTCAACAACAAAACCCTTGGAACTAATTCACATGGACTTGTTTGGACCCACTAGAACTGCTAGTCTAGGGGGTAAGAAATTTGGTCTTGTAATTGTTGATGATTTTTCACGTTTTACATGGGTTTCATTTCTTGCACATAAAGATGAGTCCTTTCCCGCTTTTATCAAGTTTCATAATAGAGTTTCGAATGAACTCAATCTTAAACTAAAAGCAATTAGGAGTGATCATGGTACCGAGTTTGAAAATCAGCACTTTGAAAAGTTTTGTGAAGAAATGGTATCAATCATAATTTCTCGGCACCTAGGACACCCCAACAAAATGGGGTGGTAAGAGGAAGAATCGCACACTAGCAGATATGGCTCGTACCATGTTGTGCGAATCGGATCTACCAAAATATTTCTGGGCTGAAGCAATAAATACTGCATGTCACATTTTGAACCGTGCATTAGTTAGATCCATCTTGAAGAAAACACCTTATGAGTTAATAAAAGGTAAGAAACCAAATATAAGCTATTTTCATGTTTTCGGTTGTCGATGCTTTATTTTAAATAATGGAAAGGACAATCTAAGCAAATTTAGTGCTAAATCAGATGAGGGGATCTT
Organism: Phoenix dactylifera; assembly: GCF_009389715.1. Taxonomy (NCBI): domain Eukaryota; kingdom Viridiplantae; phylum Streptophyta; class Magnoliopsida; order Arecales; family Arecaceae; genus Phoenix; species Phoenix dactylifera. The sequence goes on from NW_024069734.1 coordinate 24,363, forward strand.
CTTAGGTTATTCCTCATCTAGTAGAGCATACAGGGTCTTCAACAAGAGAACTCTCGTTGTTGAAGAATCCATTCATGTTGTTTTTGATGAAGCTAATGGAGATTCTTCTAGAAAAGAAGAAGATGGTGATGCAGGTATACTTGAAGACCGAATGAAGGAATTCTCCATACAAGACAAACAACATGAGGATGAGATCAAAGAAGATACAAATCACAAGATGAAGAAGATCAACCTCCATCAAGAAATCAAGATCTTCCTAAGGAATGGAGGTATGCACATGGTCATCCAAAGGATCTAATCCTTGGTGATCCTTCACAAGGTATAAGAACTAGATCCTCTCTAAGAAATACTAGTAATTATCTTGCTTTCGTTTCACAAATAGAGCCTAAATCACTAGAAGAAGCTGAAAAAGATGATAATTGGATGAATGCTATGCAAGAGGAATTAAACCAATTTGAAAGAAATGAAGTTTGGACTTAATGAAAAGACCCCCTAATGTTTCAATTATAGGCACCAAGTGGGTGTATAGAAATAAACTAGATGAAGATGGAATAGTAATAAGAAACAAAGCTAGGCTAGTGGCCAAAGGATATAATCAGGAGGAAGGAATAGATTTTGATGAAACTTTTGCTCCTGTTGCTAGTTAGAGGCTATTAGACTACTTTTGGCATATGCATGCTTCATGGATTTTAAACTCTATCAAATGGATGTAAAAAGTGCTTTTTAAATGGCTATATAATGGAGGAAGTTTATGTAGGACAACCTCCAGGTTTTGAAAATCACTTACATCCAGATTATGTGTATAAATTGCATAAAGCATTGTATGGACTTAAGCAAGCCCCTAGGGCATGGTATGAAAGATTAAGTAATTTCCTAATTGAAAACAAATTTAAGAGAGGAAATGTAGACAAAACCCTCTTTATTAAAAGAAAAAAATGACTTATTGCTTGTACAAATTTATGTGGATGATATAATTTTTGGTGCTACTAATGATAGTCTTTGTCAAGAGTTTGCCAAGCTTATGCAGGGAGAATTTGAAATGAGCATGATGGGTGAGCTCAACTTCTTCCTTGGGCTACAAATAAAACAATCAGAGGAAGGCATCTTCATCAGTCAGTCCAAATACATCAAGGAAATGTTGGAAAAATTCAAGATGAAGGATGCAAAGGAAATCAGCACACCCATGGGCTCAAGTTGCAAGCTTGACAAAGATGAAAAAGGTAAAAGTATAGACTGCAAATTGTACAGAGGTATGATAGGCTCTCTACTTTACCTTACTGCTAGTAGACCAGATATATTATTCAGTGTTTGTATGTGTGCTAGATACCAAGCATGTCCTAAGGAATCACACTTGCAAGCTGTTAAAAGAATTTTTAGATATCTAGTAGGGACATCTAATGTAGGCTTATGGTATTCTAAACAATCTGACATAAATTTAATTGCTTATTCCGATGCTGATTTTGCCGGGTGCAAACTCGACAGAAAAAGCACAAGTGGCACATGTCAATTTTGGGTGCTAATTTGGTTTCTTGGTTTAGCAAGAAACAAAATTCAGTTGCCTTGTCCACAGCTGAGGCTGAGTACATAGCAGCTGGAAGCTGTTGTGCCCAAGTTCTTTGGATTAAGCAACAACTTGAAGACTTCGGTATCAAAATGGATAATATACCAATTAAGTGTGATAATACAAGTGCAATTAATTTAACAAAAAATCCTGTTCAACACTCTAAGTCAAAGCATATAGAGATTAGGCATCATTTTATTAGGGATCATGTGCTGAAAAATGATGTGATGATTGAATATATGCACTGAAAATCAATTGGCCGATATCTTTACAAAGCCCCTTTGTAAAGATAGATTCAACTTCTTAAGGAATGCTTTGAGCTTGTATGATCCTAGCAAATGAATTGAACTTGTATTGCATTGCTTTGCTACTCAAACTAGTAATCCACCTCAAGGTAACATAAGTAAAAACATGAATTCATCTAAGCTAAATGACGAACTGTTTGACTTTCCGGAGGATGGTTACCCTCCCTTGGACTCTTCATGGAGATATTTTCAGAGCCTATTTCATAGGTATTCGAAATTTGGTCAAACATTCCTCATTTCAATATTAATAATTCAAAAATCATTATCAAATTATTATAGGATGTATTATTAAGGGGAGGATCACAAACAAATTCACTCTGAGTTTATCAAAAGAGATCATGTTGATTAGGATGATTAAACAAAAATTGGGAAAAGATAGAATTCAGTCTGAAATTTTTCAGTGCCGGAGACGTCTCTGGCAAATCGCAGAGACGTCCCCCCAGGCGAGACGTCTCGCCTTAGTCGCGGAGACGTCTCGGGGACCGAACTAGGTTTTTAAAATAAGTGAAACAGCTCGAGCCGACCCGAGCTATCTTCTCTCATCCCCGACCAAAACCAAAAACCCTAGCCTCCGCTTGTTCTCCATCACAAACCCTAGCCTCCTTCTCCACATTTCCTAGGATTTCCACTCAATGGCACCCAAAAGAGCTAGGAGGACCGTGGAAGGCGACCTAGGGCAGCGGCCGACGGTGAGGAACGGAGGGAAGAACCTTCCGCGCCGTCTCCTCCGGTTGCTCCGCCAACCACGACCATCTCCTGTGCAAATCGCACAGTCACGACCGGTAGGTACATAGATTTTGCCTTTTTAGATAATGAGGGGTTCTCTATTGGAGAGAGACTCCGAGCCCAAGGGTGGGAGCACCTTTACCCTCAATACCTCGACCTACCCCGGCCTAGTTAGAGAACTTTTTAGCAATATGGCATTAGGGGACTTAGGGTACACTGCATATGTCCGGGGGACATTAGTAGAAATCAATGAGATGTCCTATCCACTGTTTTACAAATCCCTAAGGACGGTGAGGCTCCAACCTCACATCCCCAAAGGGAAATAGCCCTAAATTTAATTTTAGGAAGAGAGGACTGCGGCCCTCTTGATGTTGTCAATTCCCAAGACCTAAATGCAGAGATGATTACTTCTAAGTATTGTCAACAGGGTCTTGTTTCCTAAAACCGGCCGCTTCGATTTTGTTTCGGAGCGAGACCTAGTTTTATGCATCATATCCTACTAGGGATTCCTCTAAACCTCCCTAGACTTATGTTAAACTATATTGCACTATGTCATAGGTATTCTAGGTTTAGTATACCCTATGGCATGATCTTTACCTTAGTATTCAAACACTTTAAGGTTCACATTCCCGAAAATGAACCTGCAAAGCCCTTGAGAAACACCGACTATTACAATGAGGGCACAATGAGAAGAATGGAGTTTCATAAGATAGATGGATCTTGGGTCAAAGTTCCAAAAAGAAAAGCACAAACCCTAGAGCCTGAGATCCCACATCACGAGTCTGACCACCACTCTCCTCCACCTAGCCACATGGATATCCCTGATATACCCTCCAGCTCAGCTGGACCTTCCACATCCATGCCACCACCTCCTCCAGTCAGTGGGCCTTCCTTCCTATCAGAGGATCAGATGCGCACCTTAGCATCTGTCATTTGCCAGCAGATGAGGGAGGAGATGAGATCCATGATCTCCACTGAGTTGGCCCCCATCAGAGCTTCACATGAAGGGCTTCTACAAGAGCTGAAGGAAGTTAGAGCTCAAATTGAAGCTACAACGCAAGAAATAATTGGTGTGGGTGCCACCCAAACCTCAGATCAATTGAGCTCAAGGACAGCTTGAAGACCATTTCCAAGAGTCTCAAAGAGTTGACAAGCCCAGGAGGCAACGTGGGCACTTGGTTGCCCAACTCAGAGGAAGAATTGAAATGGCAACCATAGAATTTGAAGCACTTGTGGCAGCCTTCCACAAGTCACAGGGAGATCAATTTAAGACCCTAATGGATTCATCAATGCATTCATAGATGCAGCTTGTAGGTTTACGAGCAACGTCGCCGATGAGGGACATCTTGTAGGATCTTCTTTTTGTAAACCCTAGGCTATTTTGAAACACTTTTGTATTAGAAATCAATACTTGTAATGATTTCTTCTCTTGACTATGTACTGACTTCAAAGGTTCACAATGATACATGAATACAATCTCTTTTGAAAACTTTGTGTACATTGCCAACTCTGTGTATATGTTTCTGATTGTGTATGTGATTTTGTGATGTGCCATAAAAATCTTATCACATACCTTGAGTGTTCAAATTTGATACAAAGAAACAATGCACATAAAACAGGGGAGCACATCTTGTGATAACAACGTTAAACAAAAAGATGAGTCTGAAATGAATTCCAAAACTAAGGGGGAGTGATATGAATGACTGAATTCATTAATAGAAATGACTTGGACAGGGGGAGCACAACTTGAATATCCTTGAGTGGTTCATGGAAATATGCTGAATCTTACTAGGAAGTATGCTTTAAGCACCTACAGATAATTTGTCCCCTTCATTGTTGATGACAAAAAGGGGGAGTAGATATATAATAAGGGGAGTAGAACCATAGAACCAATATGGATAAGGGGAGTAGAACCAATATGGATACATTGGAATGCAAAATACAAAATTCATGCTTAAAAGTTGAATTAGAAGAGATAAAATTGAAGAATATTGGCTTTAAGATAATTGCCCTTCTGGAAAAGAAAGGGGGAGTCAAAAAGAACTTAGCTTTCAATTATCTTTAGCATCAATATTTCATTTCACATTGTATCTAGTTCTAATCAAAACATTATACCTGTACATCTGAGCAAATACTGTGTATATGTTTAAATTTCGAATTTTGCATATACTCAGTGTTTTGTCATCATCAAAAAGGGGGAGATTGTTGACCCCCTAATGGATTTTGATGAATACAAAACACTAGAGTATAATTTCATTTATCTTAACAATTTAATTGAGGAATTCATGTGCTTTATTAAGAATATTGTTAAGAAATGTCTAGGCAAGTTTCCATAATTTTTATGAATTTATTAAAGAAGTTTTGAGATGAAGAAAACAGATCAGGGAAAGCCGAGACGTCTCCTGATAGTCTCAGAGACGTCTCTGGCACAAACAGGAAGAACTGGCACGTTGGGAGACGTCCCCGGCACCTGCCGAGTCGTCCCCGCGATAGCGGAGTCGACTCTCTCAGTAGCGGAGTCGACTCTCTCAGTGGCGGCAGAAAGACAGTTTTTCAAGAGATATGCGCGAGACGTCCCCACCGTACGCGGAGTCGTCCCCGCAAGTAAAAAGCAGACTTCCCGAGTCGTCCCCAAGATAGCGGAGACGGCTCTCTCAGGGTTTTCCAGAGAATGATTTTTTCGGTGATAAGGCAGCGGAGACGTCCCCTGAAAGAGCGGAGTCGACTCTCTCAGGGAATTCCAGAAGACATGTTTTTCTGAGATAAAGAAGCGGAGTCGTCCCCGAGGGAGGAGTCGTCCCCATGCAGAAAGTGCAAACAAGCCGAGACGTCCCCGTAAAGCGCCGAGTCGACCCCAAACAACGTAAAAAGTAAAATCTTGTAGCCGAGACGTCTCTCGTTGAAGCGGAGACGTCTCCGGAGCGCCTGGGACGCGACTGACAACTTTTTGCAGGTTGTTTTGAATTTCAAATCTCTCTAACTTTATCTCTAACGGCTATATTTGCTTTTTGGTCTATAAAAGGGACCACGTAAGTGCTTCTCAACAACTCTTCACAAACCCAAAAGCTAGATCATTTAAGAGAGAAGCAAGAGAGAGAAGTTCAAGGAAGTGAGTGCATTCAAGTGAAGAAGTCAAGTGCTTTCAAGCTTCCCAAGCGATTTCAAGCTCAACCACTCTCGCGCGCTCGGGATTCAAAGCTCACACTCAAACCTACGCGATCCACATCGGAAGAATCACCATTTCCTACGCTTCCAACGGCAAAAGGATTCTTCCGGGTTCTATTGTTCATCATTGTCTTATTTGCTTATTTAGAGCTTTTTTAATCCTTTGTAAAATCTTCTATTGTGGTGCTTGTTCCAGTCAAGGGACTTGGAACAAGGGAAAGGCGTCCCAAGCCTAAGTGTAATTGGGGGTTTTAGGGTTTGTTGTTAGCCCGGTGTAAAACAACGAGTTGGGTAGTGAACTCGCAAAACTACCGTACTGTAATCGTGGATTATAGTGAAATTCCCAACGGTGCTTTGGGGAGTGGATGTAGGAGCGGTGGAGGCTCCGAACCACTATAAAAGCTTGTGTTTGCGATTGCTTGCGTCTTCATAGCTTTATTTTTGTTTAGCTCATACATTTGTGAGTTCTATTTTTAAACAGTCAAAAGTTTTTAAAACACCCAATTCACCCCCCTCTTGGGTGACCCACTCTGGGCAACACTTCCTGTTAACCATCATCTCTCATTCATAGGATTCATCACCGACTTGCATTTGCCTTGTGGTTTTAGCATTGTCCTCCAAATATATCCGACGTGCTGCGTGCAAATTAAAGGGCTAATCCCTTCAAGTCGGCAATAGACCATCCTAAAGCTCCCTTATGA